>NC_056450.1:34034985-34072485 GCF_018296145.1 Oncorhynchus tshawytscha | reverse complement strand
TCCAGGTCATTTCTGTCTGTCTCCCTCTTGTTGTGGGTCTAAGATGTCCAGGTCATTTTCTGTCTGTCTCCCTCTTGTTGTGGGTCTAAGATGTCCAGGTCATATTCTGTCTGTCTCCCTCTTGTTGTGGGTCTAAGATGTCCAGGTCATATTCTGTCTGTCTCCCTCTTGTTGTGGGTCTAAGATGTCCAGGTCATTTCTGTCTCCTCCCTCTTGTTGTGGGTCTAAGATGTCCAGGTCATATTCTGTCTGTCTCCCTCTTGTTGTGGGTCTTAGATGTCCAGGTCATTTTCTGTCTCCCTCTTGTTGTGGGTCTTAGATGTCCAGGTCATTTTCTGTCTCCCTCTTGTTGTGGGTCTTAGATGTCCAGGTCATTTTCTGTCTGTCTCCCTCTTGTTGTGGGTCTTAGATGTCCAGGTCATATTCTGTCTGTCTCCCTCTTGTTGTGGGTCTAAGATGTCCAGGTCATATTCTGTCTGTCTCCCTCTTGTTGTGGGTCTAAGATGTCCAGGTCATATTCTGTCTGTCTCCCTCTTGTTGTGGGTCTTAGATGTCCAGGTCATTTTCTGTCTCCCTCTTGTTGTGGGTCTAAGATGTCCAGGTCATATTCTGTCTGTCTCCCTCTTGTTGTGGGTCTAAGATGTCCAGGTCATATTCTGTCTGTCTCCCTCTTGTTGTGGGTCTAAGATGTCCAGGTCATTTTCTGTCTCCCTCCCTCTTGTTGTGGGTCTAAGATGTCCAGGTCATATTCTGTCTGTCTCCCTCTTGTTGTGGGTCTAAGATGTCCAGGTCATATTCTGTCTGTCTCCCTCTTGTTGTGGGTCTAAGATGTCCAGGTCATTTCTGTCTGTCTCCCTCTTGTTGTGGGTCTAAGATGTCCAGGTCATATTCTGTCTGTCTCCCTCTTGTTGTGGGTCTAAGATGTCCAGGTCATTTTCTGTCTGTCTCCCTCTTGTTGTGGGTCTAAGATGTCCAGGTCATTTTCTGTCTGTCTCCCTCTTGTTGTGGGTCTAAGATGTCCAGGTCATATTCTGTCTGTCTCCCTCTTGTTGTGGGTCTAAGATGTCCAGGTCATATTCTGTCTGTCTCCCTCTTGTTGTGGGTCTAAGATGTCCAGGTCATATTCTGTCTGTCTCCCTCTTGTTGTGGGTCTAAGATGTCCAGGTCATATTCTGTCTGTCTCCCTCTTGTTGTGGGTCTATACATGTACACCGCCTTCAGAAAGTATTCAGACCCCTTGACTTTTTCCACATTTTGTTAAGTTACAGCCTTATTCTAACATTTTGTTAAGTTACAGCCTTATTCTAACATTTTGTTAAGTTACAGCCTTATTCTAACATTTTGTTAAGTTACAGCCTTATTCTAACATTTTGTTAAGTTACAGCCTTATTCTAACATTTTGTTAAGTTACAGCCTTATTCTAACATTTTGTTAAGTTACAGCCTTATTCTAACATTTTGTTAAGTTACAGCCTTATTCTAACATTTTGTTAAGTTACAGCCTTATTCGAAAATGGATTAACTTGTTTTTTCCCCCTCATCAATCAATACACAATATCCCATAATAACACATTTTGGCAAATGTATTAAAAATGACAAACTGAAATATCACATTTACAGAAGTATTCCGACCCTTTACTGGAACACCTATGTCAGCGATTACCGCCTCGAGTCTTCTTGAGTACGACGCTACAAACTTGGCACACCTGTATTTGGGGTCTGGCAGGTTGGATGGGGAGCGTCGCTGCACAGCTATTTTCAGGTCTCTCCAGAGATGTTTGATCAGATTCAAGTCCGGGATCTGGCTGAGCTACTCAAGGACATTCAGAGACTTCCTCAGAGGTTCAGAGGTTTCATCAGACCAGAGAATCTTCTTTCTCATGGTCTTAGAGTCTTTAGGTGCCTTTGGCAAACTCCAAGTGGTCTGTGTGCCTTTTTACTGAGGAGTGGCTTCAGTCTGGCTACTCTACCATAAAGGCCTGATTGTTGGACTGCTGCAGAGATGGTTGTCCTTTTGGAAGGTCCTCCCATCTCTTCAGAGGAACTCTGGAGCTCTGTCAGAGTGACTATCAGGTTATTGTTCACCTCCTTGACCAAAGCCCTTCTCCCCCGATTGCTCAGTTTGGGCTGGTGGCCAGTTCTTATATAAATGTCTTTGCTCTGTCATTATGGGGTATTGTGTGTAGATTGATAAGGAACATTTTTTATTTAATCCAATTTAGAATAAGGCTGTAACATTACAAAATGTGGAAAAGTCATCGTGTCTGAATACTTTCTGACTGCACTGTGTATGTTTGTACTGGATAATAGGGCAGCTGTTTCTCCTGCCTCCTCTACTCAAACAGAGGTGAGTGTCTGTGGCATACACTGAGGTTTGAGGGACAGTCCTTGATGCTCCAGTCTCCCCTGAGGCTCCCTGGTCCTGAGGCTCCCTGGTCCTGAGGCTCCCTGGTCCTGAGGCCCCCTGGTCCTGAGGCCCCCTGGTCCTGAGGCCCCCTGGTCCTGAGGCTCCCTGGTCCTGAGGCTCCCTGGTCCTGAGGCTCCCTGGTCCTGAGGCTGACAGGGAAACATCTTTTCCCTTCACCTCCCTGTGTTCGATGATGATGATTGCTCTTCCTCTCACTTAGCCACAGTCTGCAGGAACAGGGAGGCCAGTGAAAATAGAGTGGTGGGGGCAGGACTATGGGGTGAGTGAATATAAGGGTACTTCAGACAGTTGGTGGGGGGGGCAACTCAATTATAAGGTTGGGGTACAGTAGGTGAAGACATGAGGGGCGTTAGAGGAATGGGGGGTAGAGGAGTGGAGAGGGAGGCTAGAGGAGTGGGAGGGAGGGGGTAGAGGAGGGGGGAGGGGGGGGGGTTTGAGGAGGGTGGGGAGGGGGGGAGGGGGAATGTGTAGAGGGTGGGGGTAGAGGAATAGAGGAATGGGGAGGGGGGGAGGGGGTTAGAATGTGAGGAGGGTGGGGGGGGGTAGAGGAATGGGGAGGGGGTAGAATGTGGAGGGGTGGGGGGTGGGGGTAGAGAGGAATGGGGAGGGGGGTAGAATGTGGAGAGGGTGGGGGTAGAGGAATGGGGAGGGGGGTTAGAATGTGGAGAGGGTGGGGGGTTAGGGGTAGAGGAATGGGGGGGTTAGAGGGGGGGGGGTAGAGGATTGGGGAATGGGAGAGGGTGGGGGTGGGGGTAGAGGAATGGGGAGGGGGTTAGAGGAATGGGGAGGGGGTTAGAGTGGGTGGGGGGTAGAGGAATGGGGAGGGGGTTAGAGTGTGAGAGGGTGGGGGTAGAGGAATGGGGAGGGGGTTAGAGTGGGGAGGGTGGGGGGGGGTAGAGGAATGGGGAGGGGGGGGGTTAGGGGTAGAATGAGAGGGTGGGGGAAGAGGAATGGGGAGGGGGTTAGAGTGTGAGAGGGTGGGGGTAGGGTGGGGAGGGAGGGTTAGAGGAATGGGGAGGGGGGGGGTTAGAGTGTGGGAGCGTGGGGGTAGAGGAATGGGGAGGGGGGTTAGAGTGTGAGAGGGTGGGGGTAGAGGAATGGGGAGGGGGTTAGAGTGTGGGAGGGTGGGGGTAGAGGAATGGGGGGGGGGGGTTAGAGTGTGAGAGGGTGGGGGGTAGAGGAATGGGGAGGGGGTTAGAGTGTGAGAGGGTGGGGGTAGAGGAATGGGGAGGGGGTTAGAGTGTGAGAGGGTGGGGGTAGGGTGGGGGGGGGTAGAGGATTGGGGAGGGGGGGGGGGTTAGAATGTGAGAGGGTGGGGGGGGTGGGGGTAGAGGAATGGGGAGGGGGGAGTGTGAGAGGGTGGGGGGTAGAATGGGGAGGGGGTGAATGAGAGGGTGGGGGGAGGAATAGAGGAATGGGGAGGGGGGAGGGGGGTAGAATGTGAGTGTGAGAGGGGGGGGTTAGAGTGTGAGAGGGTGGGGGTTAGAATGTGAGAGGGTGGGGGAGGGTAGAGGAATGGGGAGGGGGCACCAGTCTTTCCTTTAGTCATAAATCACTCCTAGAAAAACACGATTACCCCTCAGACATATATAAAGCACTGCAGCTCTGTTAATAATTGGGCCTGATCATTAATGAAAGAAATAAAGAATGCGGTTGGTCTGTCACGCCCAGAGGGGCTCTGTTCCCTGAGGAACACACCGGAAATGTCCGCCCGCCGGGAAAACTCATTTTGCATGTTTGTTTTCTAACTCTTACACACACACACCTGCATATGCACACACATGCATTTAAACGTGTATATGTGTGTTGTTTGGGGTATTTTCGGTGAGGGGTGGGGTGAGGAGGGTAAATAATTACTCATTAATCCAGCTGTAGATGAACCCCTCCCACTCCTTCCTCCCTTACCGATAATAACCTTTGACTTCATCTATATGTCAACGCTGAGGTAATTCACCAGAATGGAGAGGATGGAGGGAGGAAAGAAGGGAGAGGATAGAGGGAGGGAAGAAGGGAGAGGATAGAGGGAAGGAAGAAGGGAGAGGATAGAGGGAAGGGAGAGGATAGAGGGAGGAAAGAAGGGAGAGGATAGAGGGAAGGAAGAAGGTAGAGGATAGAGGGAAGGAAGAAGGGAGAGGATAGAGGGAAGGAAGGAGGGAGAGGATAGAGGGAAGGAAGAAGTGAAGGAAGGAGGGAGAGGAGAGAAGGGGAAGGAAGAAGGGAGAGGATAGAGGATAGAGGGAAGGAAGAAGGGAGAGGATAGAGGGAAGGAAGAAGGGAGAGGATAGAGGGAAGGAAGAAGGGAGAGGATAGAGGGAAGGAAGAAGGGAGAGGATAGAGGGAAGGAAGAAGGGAGAGGATAGAGGGAAGGAAGAGGATAGAGGGAGGAAGAAGAAGGATAGAGGGAAGGAAGAGAGGGAAGGGAGAAGAAGGAAGAAGGAGAGGATAGAGGGAAGGAAGAAGGGAGAGGATAGAGGGAAGGAAGAAGGGAGAGGATAGAGGGAAGGAAGAAGGTAGAGGATAGAGGGAAGGAAGAAGGGAAGAAGGAGAGGATAGAGGGAAGGAAAAAGGGAGAGGATAGAGGGAGGGAAGAAGGGAGAGGATAGAGGGAGAGGATAGAGGGAAGGAAGAAGGGAGAGGATAGAGGGAAGGAAGAAGGGAGAGGATAGAGGGAAGGAAGAAGGGAGAGGATAGAGGGAGAGGGAGAGGATAGAGGGAGAGGATAGAGGAAGGGGAGAAGGGAGAGGATAGAGGGAGGAAAGAAGGGAGAGGATAGAGGGAAGGAAGAAGGGAGAGGATAGAGGGAAGGAAGAAGGGAGAGGATAGAAGGGGAGAGGATAGAGGGAGGGAAGAAGGGAGAGGATAGAGGGAGGGAAGAAGGGAGAGGTTAGAGGGAGGGAAGAAGGGAGAGGATAGAGGGAAGGAAGAAGGTAGAGGAAAGAGGGAGAAGATAGAAGGGAGAGGATAGAGGGAGACGATGAAGGGAGAGATAGAGGGAAGGAAGAAGGTAGAGGATAGAGGGAAGGAAGAAGGTAGAGGATAGAGGGAAGGAAGAAGGGAGAGGATAGAGGGAAGGAAGAAGGGAGAGGATAGAGGGAGGGAAGAAGGGAGAGGTTAGAGGGAGGGAAGAAGGGAGAGGATAGAGGGAAGGAAGAAGGTAGAGGATAGAGGGAGAAGATAGAGGGAAGGAAGAAGGGAGAGGATAGAGGGAGACGATAGAGGGAAGGAAGAAGGGAGAGGATAGAGGGAGGGAAGAAGGTAGAGGATAGAGGGAAGGAAGAAGGTAGAGGATAGAGGGAAGGAAGAAGGTAGAGGATAGAGGGAAGGAAGAAGGGAGAGGATAGAGGGAAGGAAGAAGGGAGAGGATAGAGGGAGGAAGAAGGGAGAGGATAGAGGGAAGGAAGAAGGAAGAAGGGAGGATAGAGGGAGAGGATAGAGGGAGGGAAGAAGGGAGAGGATAGAGGGAAGGAAGAAGGGAGAGGATAGAAGGAAGAGGATAGAGGGAAGGAAGAAGGTAGAGGATAGAGGCAGGGGAGAAGAAGGGAGAGGAAAGGAGGAGGGAGGAAGGGAGAGGATAGAGGGAGAGGATAGAAGGAGGGAAGAAGGGAGAGGATAGAGGGAAGGAAGAAGGTAGAGGGTTGAGGGTGGGAAGAAGGGAGAGGATAGAGGGAAGGAAGAAGGTAGAGGATAGAGGGAAGGAAGAAGGGAGAGGATAGAGGGAGGGAAGAAGGGAGAGGATAGAGAGAGTGAAGAAGGGTGAGGATAGAGAGAGTGAAGAAGGGAGAGGATAGAGGGAAGGAAGAAGGGAGAGGATAGAGGGAGAGGATAGAGGGAGGGAAGAAGGGAGAGGATAGAGGGGAGGAAGAAGGGAGAGGATAGAGGGAAGGAAGAAGGGAGAGGATAGAGGGAAGGAAGAAGGGAGAGGATAGAGGGAAGGAAGAAGGGAGAGATAGAGGGAAGGAAGAAGGGAGAGGATAGAGGGAGAAGGATAGAGGGAAGGAAGGAAGAAGGGAGAGGATAGAGGGGAAGAAGGAGAGGATAGAGGGAAGGAAGAAGGGAGAGGATAGAGGGAGAGGATAGAGGGAAGGGAAGAAGGGAGAGGATAGAGGGAGAGGATAGAGGGAGGGAAGAAGGGAGAGGATAGAGGGAGAGGATAGAGGGAAGGAAGAAGGGAGAGGATAGAGGGAGAGGATAGAGGGAGGGAAGAAGGGAGAGGATAGAGGGAAGGAAGAAGTGAGAGGATAGAGGGAGAGGATAGAGGGGAAGAAGGGAGAAGATAGAGGGAAGGAAGAAGGGAGAGGGTAGATGGAGGGAAGAAGGGAGAGGATAGAGGGAGGAAAGAAGGTAGAGGATAGAGGGGAAGGAAGAAGGTAGAGGATAGAGGGAAGGAAGAAGGGAGAGGATAGATGGAGGAAATAAGGGAGAGGATAGAGGGAGGAAAGAAGGGAGAGGATAGAGGGAGGGAAGAAAGGAGAGGATAGAGGGTGAGGATAGAGGGAGGGAAGAAGGGAGAGGATAGAGGGAGAGGATAGAGGGAGAGGAAGAAGGGAGAGGATAGAGGGAGGGAAGAAGGGAGAGGATAGAGGGAAGGAAGGATAGAGGGAGAGGATAGAGGGAAGGAAGAAGGGAGAGGATAGAGGGAAGGAAGAAGGGAGAGGATAGAGGGAAGGAAGAAGGGAGAGGAAGAGGATAGAACATAGGGAGAGGATAGAGGGAGAGGATAGAGGGAAGGAAGAAGGGAGAGGATAGAGGGAGAGGATAGAGGGAAGGAAGAAGGGAGAGAGATAGAGGGAGAGGATAGAGGGAGGGAAGAAGGGAGAGGATAGAAGGAAGAGGTGATTGATAGAGGGAAGGAAGAAGGGAGAGGATAGAGGGAGTGAAGAAGGGAGAGGATAGAGGGAAGGAAGAAGGGAGAGGATAGAGGGAAGGAAGAAGGGAGAGGATAGAGGGAAGGAAGGAGGGAGAGGAGAGAAGGAGGGAGGGTAGAATGGAGAGGATAGAGGGAGAGATGTAGGGAGAGGATAGAGGGAGAGAAAGAGGGATACCTAGTGGTAGTTTGTTCTCAACAGCAGGTAGTTTGTGCTCTAATATAAATGCTCAATAGAGATGGAGAGACAGAGAACCTTCCAGGTGATTGAGTATGGAGGCCTTCAGTATTGCTCCTTGCAGTACATGCTTTACAGTATTGTATTGTATCAGTATTGCTCCTTACAATACATGGTGACAGTTTTGTATGAATCAATATGGCTTCCTGCAGTACATGGTTTACACTACAGGGCTCAACATTAAGGCAATGGAATACTTTACTCAACATATAAACAAAGCACAAAGCATGACATTCTGGGTAATGGATCAGGCAGAAGCTGCTGCAGCATGTCATTCTGGGTAATGGACCAGGCAGAAGCTGCCGCAGCATGACATTCTGGGTAATGGACCAGGCAGAAGCTGCCGCAGCATGACATTCTGGGTAATGGACCAGGCAGAAGCTGCAGCAGCATGACATTCTGGGTAATGGACCAGGCAGAAGCTGCCACAGCATGACATTCTGTGTAATGGACCAGGCAGAAGCTGCTGCAGCATGTCATTCTGGGTAATGGACCAGGCATTCTGGGTAATGGACCAGAAGCATGACATTCTGGGTAATGGATCAGGCAGAAGCTGCAGCATGACATTCTGGGTAATGGATCAGGCAGAAGCTGCCGCAGCATGACATTCTGGGTAATGGATCAGGCAGAAGCTGCCGCAGCATGACATTCTGGGTAATGGATCAGGCAGAAGCTGCCGCAGCATGACATTCTGGGTAATGGATCAGGCAGAAGCTGCCGCAGCATGACATTCTGGGTAATGGATCAGGCAGAAGCTGCCGCAGCATGACATTCTGGGTAATGGATCAGGCAGAAGCTGCCGCAGCATGACATTCTGGGTAATGGATCAGGCAGAAGCTGCCGCAGCATGACATTCTGGGTAATGGACCAGGCAGAAGCTGCCGCAGCATGACATTCTGGGTAATGGATCAGACAGAAGCTGCCGCAGCATGACATTCTGGGTAATGGACCAGGCAGAAGCTGCCGCAGCATGACATTCTGGGTAATGGACCAGGCAGAAGCTGCCGCAGCATGACATTCTGGGTCATTTACCCATATTCCCACACTGAGTAAAAAGAAACGCAACATGCAACATTTTCTAAGATTTTACTGAGTTACAGTTTATATAAGGCAATACAAATATACAAATTTGTATTAATGAAGTAGGCCCTAATCTATGGATTTCACATGACTGAGAATACAGACATCCGTCGGCCACAGAAACCTTAATAAAAGCGTGGATCAGAAAACCCTTCAGTATCTGGTGTGACCACCATTTGCCTCATGCAGCACGACACATGTCCTTTCCATAGAGTTGGTCTGTTTGTTGATTGTGGTCTGTAGAATGTTGTCCCACTCCTCTTCAATGGCGGTGTGAAGTTGCTGGATATTGGCAGGAAATGGAACACACTGTTGTACATGTCTATCCAGAGCCTCCCAAACATGCTCAATGGATGACATGTATTGTGAGTATACAGGCCATGAAAGAACTGGGACATTTTCAGCTTCCAGGAATTGTGTACAGCTTCTTGCGACATTGGGCCGTGCATTATCATGCTGAAACATGAGGTGATGGCGGCGGCTGAATGGCACGACAATGGGCCTCAGGATCTCATCACGGTGTCTCTGTGCATTCAAATTGCCATCGATAAAATGCAAAAAGTGTCAGTTGTCCGTAGCTTATGCCTGCCCACACCATAACCCCACCGCCACCATGGGGCACTCTGTTCACATCAGCAAACCCCTCACCCACACAACACCAGACACACTGTCTGCCATCTGGTACAGTTGAAACCGGGATTCATCCGTGAAGAGCACACTCCTCCAGCGTGCCAGTGGCCATCGACGGAGAGCATTTGCCCACTGAAGTCGGTTATGACGCCGAACTGCATTCAGGTCAAGACCCTGGTGAGGACCATGAGCACGCAGATGACCTTCCCTGAGACGGTTTCTGACAGTTTGTGCAGAAATTCTTTGGTTTTGCACACCCACAGTTTCATCAGCTGTCCAGGTGACTGGTCTCAGACGATCAAGCAGGTGAAGAAGCCAAATGTGGAGGTCCTGGGCTGGCGTTGTTACACGTGGTCTGCTGTTAGGAGGCCGTTTGGATGTACTGCCAAATTCCCTAAAATGACATTGGAGGCGGCTTAAGGTAGATAAATTAGTATTAAATTCTCTGGCAACTGCTCTGGTGGACATTCCTGCAGTAATAAGCATGCCAATTGCAAACTTGAGACATCTTTGGCATTGTGTTGTGTGACACAACTGCACATTGCACCTTTGTAATGATCAAGCTTGGCTACTACACATATCTTTGGTACCACAGATAGACCTAGGCTACTACACATGTCTTTGGTACCACAAATAGACCTAGGCTACTACACATGTCTTTGGTACCACAAATAGACCTAGGCTACTACACATATCTTTGGTACCACAAATAGACCTAGGCTACTACACATGTCTTTGGTACCATAAATAGACCTAGGCTACTACACATGTCTTTGGTACCACAAATAGACCTAGGCTACTACACATATCTTTGGTACCACAAATAGACCTAGGCTACTACACATATCTTTGGTACCACAAATAGACCTAGGCTACTACACATATCTTTGGTACCACAAATAGACCTAGGCTACTACACATCTCTTTGGTACCACAAATAGACCTAGGCTATTACACATGTCTTTGGTACCACAAATAGACCTAGGCTATTACACATGTCTTTGGTACCACAAATAGACCTAGGCTATTACACATATCTTTGGTACCACAAATAGACCTAGGCTACTACACATGTCTTTGGTACCACAAATAGACCTAGGCTACTACACATCTCTTTGGTACCACAAATAGACCTAGGCTATTACACATGTCTTTGGTACCACAAATAGACCTAGGCTATTACACATGTCTTTGGTACCACAGATAGACCTAGGCTACTACACATATCTTTGGTACCACAGGTCCAACAGAGTTGAATAGGCTATTCAAAAAGATTTGGCTCCACATAATTCCTCTCGTTCCTCCCGTAGCCTTCCAGCCAAATGCATAGCAGTTTTAATTGAATTTAATATTTATTTTTACATTATTGTGTATGGCCGCTAGGGGGATATAACATTGTATATGGGCAAACTCAGACATGTATTTCAGATCCCTCCTACGTACTTTAGTCATTTTCAGCCCCCCTTTTGGCCGATGTCGTTACGGGCCTTTTTTGGGGAGTCAAAAATCAGTTTTACTAAAACCGTTGATGTCAAGTCCTGCACTAGTGTCAGTATTCCTCCCTACAGTACACTTTACAGTATTGTATATATCAGTATTGCTCCCTACAGTACATGATTTACAGTAGTATTGCTCCCTACAGTACATGATTTACAGTAGTATTGCTCCCTACAGTACATGGTTTACAGTAGTATTGCTCCCTACAGTACATGGTTTACAGTAGTATTGCTCCCTACAGGACATGATTTACAGTAGTATTGCTCCCTACAGTACATGATTTACAGAAGTATTGCTCCCTACAGTACATGGTTTACAGTAGTATTGCTCCCTACAGTACATGGTTTACAGTAGGAACAGTTCAATCAGCTAGACAGGAACTGGAAGGCCTGGAAACAGGATGCAGCGGCTGGCGAGGAGTGTTTGGAAATGATCAGTAAAAATAATCAAACATGGTGCGAGTGTTAATGGGGGAGAACGCCCATGGTGTCTCGTGTGTGTGTGTGTGTGTGTGTGTGTGTGTGTGTGTGTGGTGTATCTCTCCCTCCTATAGCAGTTAATGATGATGGATGATATAGTTAAGGAAGGCTGTGAACAGCTGTGTTTGGGGTAAAGCAGGATTGTAATAGAGGACAGAATCTGTCCACTAGAGCTTAACAATATCCCTCTTCAGCCGTCTAGGATGAGAGATCTACCGTCGTGATACAAGACATATGAAACATCCAACAAGCTCTGTCTCCCTGCAGAATAAGACGCTTTCTCCAAACATCAGATCTGGAGTGATTTCTCTGGGAACATCAACCGTTGACTGGCATTGCGTTCCCCCTCTACCAGTGTACATCACCATCAATAGAACTGTGACATGCTCATGACCTGAGGCCCTTGTGCCATTTAAATATATATTTAAAGGCAAAGTGTGTGAGTGCGTGTTTTTGTGTATTCCATGGGATTTCTCCTGTTCTTTGCCCTGCAGCCCATATTACAGTTCATCCTGTCATTATCCCATAAGGAGGCCTGTGTGATCCGGTCATTACGTGACTCCAGATCTGAGCTATGAAGTGTGTGTGTGTGCGTGTCTTTGCGTGCGAGTGTGTGCGTGTGTGTGTGCGCGTTTGAGCTTTATCCGTGTCTCATTCTCAGCTTGATGACACACCTCGGAATTCTCTGCCCTTGCCTGAGGACAGGGAATGTTCTCTCATATCCGCATGGATCAGTGTGTGTGTGTGTGTGTGTTTTAGCAGTGAGGGTGTGTGAACCATTAAGAAGGACTCCTAGGTTTGCAGCTCCTCTGCTCAAGGTGTAAAGGAGGATGAAAGAGGTGTCCTGAGACAGACGGAGAGACAGGCATAGCCAGCCCTGCCCTGTAGGCGTCCACTGACCTGCCTGCATCCCAGACTCCTAGCTCTGAGATGATGCGGTTAATCTACCAGGATGAGCTCAGATCTGGGTGTGCCACGCCACCGCTACACACCTGCTCTGGCCTCCTCTCCTGGGCCTCTCCCAATCCAGACATGCTTTATGGATGAAGGAAAGGGAAAAGTTGTAGTGTTTGGAGATGTTATATACAATAGCTCCAGTGTAATAATCAGTATATAAAAGTTTCCCGGTAGATATATGGGAGGTACTTGTACTTAGTTTTATTTCTTAAAGTGTGTAGGTGTTTCTGTATCTTAGAAGTATGTTATAATTCATTGTAATGGCAGTCAGATGTCCAGGTCCATTGTAGGACCACTGGATCAGTGCAAGGACTTTTCCCTCATGAAACTATTGAGTTCCTCTGTGATAGAGAGCAGAGCAGCAATCTCCTCATATGGACGGAGATAGATGTGGAATTACTGTTCACATCAGATCTGTGTGTCTGTGTCTCTCCACTGATAGACTCCAGGTTCAGGGATACCCACATAAACAATTCTACAGTTTAATATTCTGTAAAAAAAATCAAAGATTAAAAAGTTCCTTTTGTCTTTCCCATCAACAATCATCTGACAAGCAATAACACCCAGATAGTGGCTCTACTCAGACAATTGTGTAACTGAAGAATATTGTGTGACAGGCTAGGAACCAAACTTTTGGTCAGTTTCCCTGGGCACCGTTATTAGGGTAGGATATGCAGGAAATGTATAAAAGCACCCCTTGGACATGTCACAGATTATCCATGATATTTTGATCAGTAACTGAAGTTTCCTTGCTAACAATGAAAAGACATTTCTTCAAAAGTGGAAGGCAGTCGGGAAGAGGCGAGATCAGGTGGGACCATTCTAGCCAATGAGAGTGCAGATGCTTGTGTGAACAGCAGACGTAATTCCGATAGAAAGTGTTTCTGGGATGTCATGTGTCTTATATCAGTACACTCATCCTAATCATTACGAAACTTTTATTCAATCAAATAAGCCATTTACCTCTTTTGTTAACCACATATTGACCTCCATACAAACGTCCTCACTTGGGAAGCGACAAACACTAAAACCAAAGCCGCCTGCTTGAGAAGACAGCTTTTGGGCCAGTTATGCCTCTTGCTTCGCCTGTTCCTCTCTGATGTTCAGTTGAGAGTTTTGAACCTGGAACGTCCTTTGTGTGTATAGGCTGGTATGGTGTTGGTTCTGTTGGTTAGTTCTGTGAACAACCATTTTGTGACCATGCTGTCTTGAATAAATGTTCGGGGTGTGGTCGATTTTGTTCTGAATGGTATGTGTTGCGTTTGACCATCAGTGAGTTTATTCAAGATGTTCATTATGTAAAAGCACTGCAATAATGCCCTATTGCCTTCAGTTGGATTGTTTGGAGAAGCTTTTCTGGTTTGAGGTCCAGGCGGTTTATTGACAGTCTTTTTAAGTACAGTCATTTGCATTCTAAAATATATATATTGTGTATGTAAAGGCAGTGGTTAACTGTTCTTTCTTTCCTACCATCAGAAGTACAGTATTGTCTGTCACTGTATTTGGTCATCTTGTGAACTTGGTCAGCTGAATCTCCGTGTAAGCACTGTTGTATTTCAGAAAGCTATCTAGTGGAAGTAACAGATCTAAGAAATCATTTTGGTGTACTCTTGGTAGTGTGTTATTTATGTGTCAAACAAGCCAACCTAATCCTCTAAGCTTTAGTAAACTTGACTTGTTTATATCTACCTCTGTACTGTTTTTCTGTCATGGGCCTAGAACCTGTCTAACGTTTAGATGTTACAATTATAGTTTAAAGTGTGTATTTTTACTAAGATGTTGTCTGGTCTGTTACATTGGTCAGAACTGTTGACCCAACTCAATAGGTGGCCTGTCACAAACCTGTGTGTCTTATGTCCTGATTGAGGTGTTCCTCTCATTAAACAGTAACTGGTATATTGTCTTAGGTCCTGATTGAGGTGTTCCTCTCATTAAACAGTAACTGGTATAGTGTCTTAGGTCCTGATTGAGGTGTTCCCCTCATTAAACAGTAACTGGTATATTGTCTTAGGTCCTGATTGAGGTGTTCCTCTCATTAAACAGTAACTGGTATAGTGTCTTATGTCCTGATTGAGGTGTTCCTCTCATTAAACAGTAACTGGTTTAGTGTCTTATGTCCTGATTGAGGTGTTCCCCTCATTAAACAGTAACTGGTATATTGTCTTAGGTCCTGATTGAGGTGTTCCTCTCATTAAACAGTAACTGGTATAGTGTCTTATGTCCTGATTGAGGTGTTCCTCGCATTAAACAGTAACTGGTATAGTCAGGAAGTAGTGCCATTTTAGCTAACCCTAGTTAGCAGGTGTTACAACAATATACAATATACAGTCATGTCCACAAATACACTACAGTCATGTCCACAAAAACAGTGAATATTATGGTATGTAAATATAGTAATGCTACTGTATTTAGACAATAGTATTTTTTTAGGGCAAATTAAACACCAATTACTCTAATATTATCTGTTGATTTGGGATGATTAATTTCACAGCAGAAATACATGTATTTGAATGGATGTCATATGGCACGTTGTTGACATTCTCCTGGATAACACACACGCTGTCTGACTACAAGTCATCACAGCAACCAGAGACAACCAACTGCACCGTCCTGCTCCAGGAGAGAGGAAAAACTGTGCAGTTAGCATGTTGTCTGTATTTCCTTCCAAAGCAGGTTGTGTTTAGAAAGGTCCATGAGGTAGAACATAAGAAGCAACACCCAGGTCACTGACTTGACTGTGTGAGTGACTGAGTGAGTGACTGAGTGAGTGACTGAGTGAGTGACTGAGTGAGTGACTGAGTGAGTGACTGAGTGAGTGACTGTGTGAGTGACTGAGTGAGTGAGTGAGCGAGTGAGTGACTGAGTGAGTGACTGAGTGAGTGACTGAGTGAGTGACTTGACTGTGTGAGTGACTGAGTGAGTGACTGAGTGAGTGACTGAGTGAGTGAGTGAGTGAGTGAGTGAGCGAGTGAGTGAGTGAGTGACCGACCGACCAAATTACTTACTTGGCACTCCGGTACCGCTTGCCATGCAGGAGCAGAGAGAACAGTCTATGACTAGGGTGGCTGGAGTCTTTGACAATTTTTAGGGCCTCCCTCTGACACCGCCTGGTATATAGGTCCTAGATGGCAGGAAGCTTGGCCCCGGTGATGTAATGGGCCGTACGCACTACCCTCAGTAGTGCCTTGTGGTCGGAGGCTGAGCAGTTGCCATACCAGACAGTGATGCAACCAGTCAGTATGCTCTCGATGGTGCAGCTGTAAAACCTTTTGAGGATCTGAGGACCCATGCCAAATCTTTTCAGTCCCCTGAGGGGGAATAGTTTTTGTCGTGCCCTCTTCACAACTGTCTTGGTGTGTTTGGACCATGTTAGTTTGTTGGTGATGTGGACGCCAAGGAACTTGAAGCACTCAACCTGCTCCACTACAGCCCCGTCGATGAGAATGGTGGCGTGCCCGGTCCTCCTTTTCCTGTAGTCCACAATCATCTCCTTAGTCTTGATCACATTGAGGGAGAGATTGTTGTCCTTGCACCACATGGTCAGGTCTCTGACCTCCTCCCTATAGGCTGTTTCATCGTTGTCGGTGATCAGGTCTACCACTGTTGTCATCAGCAAACTTAATGATGGCCATGCAGTCATGAGTGAACAGGGAGTACAGGAGGGGTCTGAGCATGCACCCCTGAGCTTTGTATCATGCCTGCCTAAGGGTTTGTAATGTCCATGCTTTATAAGGCAGAAGGTATAATTCCTGACCTGTTACTTTGTACAATACTGTGGTATTCTCATGCTCTCTGGTACTTTTGAATGTGGTCTCCTCATATAGTCTCCTAGTTGTTTATTGGACCCAAAGCCGACTCGAGGTTTTATACCTTTGCAGATTCGGCTGCCAGAAAAACTTTTATGATGAAACGTGAAGCAGAAAAAGGGAGGTGAAGACTAACAGTGCTGGTGTTTTCTTTAAACCGCTGTTTTACTTAGCAAACCAACGTCCAAAAAGCAGATTTGGCTGTCATTAGAAATATGAAAGGGGAGGTGAAGTGGGGGAGTGTGTGTTTGTGTGTGTGTGTGTGTGTGTGTGTGTGTGTGTGTGTGTGTAGGTGTGTGTGTGTGTGTGTGTGTGTGTGTAGGTGTGTGTGTGTGTGTGTGTGTGTGTGGTGTGTGTGTGTGTAGGTGTGTGTGTGTGTGAGCGTATATGCGCAAGACTGTGTTTGTGTGTCCAGGGCTGCACACATACTATGCATGTATGCGTATGTGAGAATGATAGTGTGTATGAATGAGTGTGTGAGAATGATAGTGTGTATGAATGACTGTGTGCGCATTTGCATCTCACTTTGCCAAGAATTAATAGTTTTGCAACCACGAAATCTTGAAAACATATCAAAACCTTTTTAAATGATCTGGTGTTGAGTGAGGGGCTGGGAGGCTTACGCTGGGGTTTGGAGAGATAGGGCGATGGATGTGTTTTTAATTCATCTATGCACCGGCACGCCTCGATGCAATCTCCCCCGTCCCCCTCGGATTTGGATTGAGCCAGGCCGGACTGGACTGCTCCCTCGCTTTCTTTCTCTTCCTCCCATCTCTCTTTCTTTCTCTCCCCACCTCTCTCTCTCTGGGCTGATCTATTCCCGACTCCCCCTCTCTGAGCCAATGAAACACTGTAATTACAAAACAGAATGTCCACGCCAGCATCCAATAGCTCGGGCCAAACGAGTCCCTGGTTGCCGTGGAGACAGCAGGCGTTCTGTTTTGCGTGTTGTCACAGGGCAGCGTGGCGTTGAGAAATGTGGGATGGACCCCAAAAACAATGTTTGGCGGGACTGGAGGGATCCCAACCCCTCTGTTTCTCCTCACAACTCACACCTACTGATGTACACTGGAAGAATCCTAGGAAGAGGGAGGGAGGGAGAAGGAGAGGGGGGAGGGAGAAGGAGAGGGGGGAGGGAGATAGAGACGGGGATGGAGAGATGGCTTTCATCACTTCACAAGATCTCCCTGTCTCACCAGAGAGAGAGAGAGAGCGAGAGAGAGAGAGAGAGAGCAAAGAGAGAGAGAGAGAGGCCTTTAGTCTCCACAACATACATTTAGCTCCATATCCATCATCTCAGCAGTGTATATGTTGACAGAGAGCTCTACAGTGCATTACTGGGTGAAGTAGCATTTTCACGTTCACTGAAGGAGATGACGGTAGTTTCAACGTGCTACAGTGATTACAATATCTACCAGGAGGTCTACCCTTCCTCACTCTCTCTCTCTCTCTCTCCTTTCCTCTGTCTCTGTGTTTCAGGGAATGTGATTCTGTCCCAGGCACCTAGGGCGTGCTATAAGAGGGTATTACCATTCAGAGACTAGTGTATCACAGCTTAGTGAGTGATCTGAGGGATTTCCTGCTCACCGACGCTTACACATTCTTTCTAAATTGCTCTTTGCCAGGTGGGGGGATTAGATACTCACACACACATAGACATAGCAGGCACTCTCTCACACACACACACACACACACACACACACACACACACACACACACACACACACACACACACACACACACACACACACACACACACACACACACACACACACACACACACACACACACACACACACACACACACACACCTGAGATGTCCAGTCCAGAGAGTCGGATTAGGGGTGTCAGTGCAGTGTGTGAGTGCCAGGGAGAGAAGAACAGAGCAGGCCTTAGTAGCAGGGTCTGGGACACTGCCAGCCAGGTAATATGAGATACATACTTTCCCATCTTACACCTGGGGGTACCAGCCTGGTGCTAATGGCTCTGAGAGAACCTCTATCACTACATGTTACACACACACATGCTGTATCTTCTCTCTCTCTGTGGAAATGCCCTGTAAAGGCTCTGAAAGATGTTCCATCAAACCCTTAAAACATTCACACCATCTCCTCTGAGCCCACCCAGGCTTGTTAAAATGCCCGATAACAAGTTCACATAGACGGACACACGCACACAGACAGACCTTGGAAGTTGAATTAAACAAGGTTAGCCTGGTTTCACATGGCGCTGATGACGACCCAGCAGCAGTAGCACGACTCCATGGCAACACAACCTGTTAATGTAATCAGCACTAGCAGTCTGACACTCTGACAGCCAGCTCAGAGTGAGACTCTAGACACTACAATGTGGAGAAATGTCCAAAGAATGTTGATGTTAGGCAGTGAGGATTGATACCTGTACAGTATTTGCCCAATAACAACAGAGAACCCTGTGGTCTGTGGTACATACTGTGGGTTCATATAGCTAATATACTGGAATAAAGAAGTGGATATCTCTCTCTCTGTCGCTCTCTCGATCTCTCTCCCTTTGTCTCTTTCTCTGTCTCTCTGTCTATGTCACTCTCTCTTTCTCTGTCTTTCTCTGCCTCACACTGTCTCTCTCCTCTCTTTCTGTGTTTCTGCCTATCTTTCTCTGTCTTTCTCTGCCTCACTCTGTCTCTCTCTATCTCTCTCTCTCTCTCTGTCTCTCTCTATCTCTCTCCTCTCTCTCTGCTCTCTCTGTCTCTCTCCTCTCTTTCTGTGTTTCTGTCTCTCTTTCTCTGTCTTTCTCTGCCTCTCTCTATCTCTCTCCTCTCTTTCTGTGTTTCTGCCTATCTTTCTCTGTCTTTCTCTTTCTCTGCCTCACTCTGTCTCTCTCCTCTCTTTCTGTGTTTCTGTCTATCTTTCTCTGTCTTTCTCTGCCTCTCTCTATCTCTCTCCTCTCTTTCTGTGTTTCTGCCTATCTTTCTCTGTCTTTCTCTGCCTCTCTCTATCTCTCTCCTCTCTTTCTGTGTTTCTGTCTATCTTTCTCTGTCTTTCTCTTTCTCTGCCTCACTCTGTCTCTCTCCTCTCTTTCTGTGTTTCTGTCTATCTTTCTCTGTCTTTCTCTGCCTCTCTCTGTCTCTCCTCTCTGTCTGTCTCTGTCTATCTTTCTCTGCCTCTCTCTGTCTATCTTTCTCTGTCTTTCTCTGCCTCTCTCTGTCTCTCTCCTCTCTGTCTGTCTCTGTCTATCTTTCTCTGCCTCTCTCTGTCTATCTTTCTCTGTCTTTCTCTGCCTCTCTCTGTCTCTCTCCTCTCTGTCTGTCTCTGTCTATCTTTCTCTGTCTGTCTCTGTCTCTCTCTGTCTCTCTCCTCTCTGTCTGTCTCTGTCTATCTTTCTCTGTCTTTCTCTGCCTCTCACTGTCTCTCTCTTTCTCTTTTCTGTGTTTCTGTCTATCTTTCTCTGTCTTTCTCTGCCTCTCTCTGTCTCTCTCTCTCTCTTTCTGTGTTTCTGCCTATCTTTCTCTGTCTTTCTCTGCCTCACACTGTCTCTCTCCTCTCTTTCTGTGTTTCTGCCTATCTTTCTCTGTCTTTCTCTGCCTCACTCTGTCTCTCTCCTCTCTTTCTGTGTCTCTGTCTATCTTTCTCTGTCTTTCTCTGCCTCTCTCTATCTCTCTCCTCTCTTTCTGTGTTTCTGCCTATCTTTCTCTGTCTTTCTCTTTCTCTGCCTCACTCTGTCTCTCTCCTCTCTTTCTGTCTCTGTCTATCCATCCTCATGTCTTTCTGTCTCTC
This sequence comes from Oncorhynchus tshawytscha, assembly GCF_018296145.1. Taxonomy (NCBI): domain Eukaryota; kingdom Metazoa; phylum Chordata; class Actinopteri; order Salmoniformes; family Salmonidae; genus Oncorhynchus; species Oncorhynchus tshawytscha. The sequence goes on along the minus strand of NC_056450.1, from coordinate 34,052,755 downwards.
CTTTCTCTCTGTCTTATTTTATGCTGTGGTTGTTACATTGTAGCCTTCTTCATGCCCGACACGATTGTTCAATAAGAGCTAGTTTAATCTGAGCCCTCCTATCTCTCTCTCTCCCAGGTGGATGCGTTGCGTGTTCGTCTGGAAGAAAAGGAGTCCTTCCTCAGTATGAAGACCCAGCAGCTCCAGGACCTGACGGAGGAGAAGGACACGCTGGCCGGAGAGATCCGGGACATGAAGGATATGCTGGATGTTAAGGAGAGGAAGGTCAACATCCTGCAGAAGAAGGTGTGTGTGTGAATGTGACTAGCTGTTCTCCAATAGTGTTAATTACAACTAATTAGCCCGCTAGTTTGGGGAGTCACCACTGAGTATGACCCCGGAGACATCCTTCTCTCAGCACACACACACACACACAGACACACACACACACACACACGCATAAGCACACACACACACACACACACACACACACACACACACACACACACATACACACACACGCGCGCGCATAAGCACACACACGCGGAAACACACACGCTACCTGAAGTGTAGGTTGAAGAGGAAGCCAGTCAAACGATGTACCCTTAGGAGAGGAAGTCGGCCCTGTGAGAAGGTCTCATACTTATAGAACTGTTTATGACTTTATTCAATTGAATTAAGTGACTACAGTATTTGTTGACATCACATCATCACTAATGCTGATGGGTCCCTGACAGGACAGAGAAGAAAGGCGCACTCATATCCATCCTAGTTTGATATAAATGAGCTCGTTAGGCAGTGGGCGTGAGACAGAGCCCATGGGTCGAAGGTAAGAGGCTAATTAGGAATGGCTACATCAGATAGTGACTAAAGGGCATCTTTACTCATACATAAGGCATGGACAGGAACCCATGGACAGGAACACCCCCCTCAACCTCTATTAACCCCATTAAACACAGCAAGGGAAAGCGACGGAGGAGGAAAGAGGCAGTAGAGGGAGAGTAGAGAGAAACCTTTACGTGTGTGTAATTGGCCCATAGAGGACAGGAACACACACCAGGTGGCCATGGGTCTGTCTGCAGAATGAACCTTATAAAAGCTTCTGAAGCCATGCATGTGTGTGTGTGTGAGGAGTGACATCACAGCGACATGTTTAGACAGTGCTGTGTACAGTAGCCCTGTGAAGGCACAGATAGACTGACTTAGCCCAGACTAAAGAACTTGTCCCAGGTGTTCCAGTCCATTACTCCCTGACTAAACACTCTGTACTGCATAGGAGGAGCCCTGCCTTCTGATTGGTTTGCCAAACTTCCTGGTTCCCATAGATCCATGAGGGCTGTAATTTACAGTGTGGTCCCTGGGGGTGGGTCAGAGAGAAGCTGAGGGTCACTGCTAATTTCCTCCCCTTCTCTGGGGTCCATCACTCATAATTGGCCCCTGGTGAAAGACTCTTCTTCCCTGAAATAAAGCAACAGGAGAGGAATAGAAGAGGCCTTGACCTACCCTAACATGTCCCCACCTTATTGATTGACTGACTGAATGGCCGGCTGACTGAATGGCCGACTGACTGACTGACTGAATGGCAGACTGACTGAATGGCAGACTGACTGACGGAATGGTCAACAGACTGAATGGCTGACTGACTGACTGACTGAAAGGCTGACTGAATAGCTGGCTGGCTGGCTGGCTAACTGACTGAATAGCTTACTGACTGAATGGCTTACTGACTGGCTGACTGTTTGACTGACTGACTGACTGAATAACTGGCTGCCTGACTGAATAGCTGGCTGACTGAATGGCTGAGCTGGCTGACTGACCGGCTGAATAATGACTGGCTGACCGACTGACCGGCTGGCTGAATGGCTGACTGACTGTCTGACTTCTTAATTTTTGGGGGCTGTTTGACTGCCTGAATGGCTGAATGAGGCTGGTCAGTGGCTGACTGACTGAATAGCTGGCTGCCTGCCTGAATGGCTGAATGACTGGCTGAATGACTGGCTTACTGACTGGCTAACTGACTGAATGGATGACTGAATGGCTGACTGACCAACTGAATGGCTGACTGACCAACTGAATGGCTGACTGACCAACTGAATGGCTGACTGACCGGCTGACTTGCTGAATGGCTGACCGAATGGCTGAATGGTTGAATGGCCTATTGGCTGAACGGCTTGCTGACTGGCTGGCTGGCTGATTGAGCGGCTGGCTGACTGAACGGCTGGCTGACTGACTGGCTGAATGGCTGACTGACTGAATGGCTGACTGACTTGCTGACTGACCAGCCGACTGACCGGCTGGCTGACCGACTGACTGAATGGCTGACCGACTGAATAGCTGACTGACTGTCTGACTGACTGGCTGATTGAATGGCTGACTGACTGTTTGGCTGGCTGAATGACTGGCTGGCTGACCGACTGACCGAACGGCTTGCTGACTGACCGACTGAATGGCTGACCGACTGAACGGCTGACTGACCGGCTGACCGACTTAATGACTGACCGACTGGCTAACTTGCTGACCGACTGACCGGCTGGCTGAATGGCTGACTGACTGTCTGACTTCTTAATTTTTGGGGGCTGTTTGACTGACCTGAATGGCTGATTGACTGACTGGCTGACCAATTGACTGACTGGCTGAATGGCTGACTGACCGACTGACTGACAAGCTGACTTGCTGACTGACCGACTGGCTGATTGGCTGACCGACTGACTGACTGGCTGACTGAATGGCTGGCTGACTGACTGTCTGACTTTTTAATTTTTTTGTTTAACTAGGCTGACTGACTTGCTGACTAAATGGCTGACTGACTGGCTGGCTGAATAACTGACTGAATGGCTGGCTGACTGACCGGCTGAATGAGTGACTGACTGAGTGACTAAATGATTGAATGACTTGCTGGCTGACCAACTGAATAAGTTGCTGACTGACCGACTGACTGAATGGGGCAGCTGGGTAGCCTAGTGGTTAGTGCGTTAGACTACTAACCGGAAGGTTGCAAGTTCAAATCCCCGAGTTCACAAGGTACAAATCTGCCCAGGCAGTTAACCCACTGTTCCTAGGCCGTCATTGAAAATAAGAATTTGTTCTTAACTGACTTACCTGGTTAACTAAAGGATAAATAAAATAAAATAAATGGCTGATTGGCTGACTGAATGCCTGGCTGACTGAATGCCTGGCTGACTGAATGCCTGGCTGACTGAATGCCTGGCTGACTGAATGCCTGGCTGACTGAATGCCTGGCTGACTGAATGCCTGGCTAACTGAATGGCTGACTGAATGCCTGGCTAACTGACTAACTGGCTGACTGAATGGCTGACTGAATGGCTGACTGAATGGCTGACTGAATGGCTGACTGAATGGCTGACTGAATGGCTGACTTGACTGGCTGAATGGCTGACTTGACTGGCTGGCTGGCTCTTGTAGTTGTGTAACTGTAAGTGCAGCCTACACTGTGTTAGATGAACAGTATCACACTACCCAGCTGTGTCTCTCATAAAGGTCTCATCCCTCCAGGCCTCTCCGGACTAACAGCAGCAGCCCCAGCCAGTCCATTAGGCTGTAAATCACTGAGAATGTGTTCCCCCTACAGAGAGAGAGGGAGCAGATATCTAAACCAGACAGTCACACACACACACACACACACACACACACACACACACACATTGGCTGACATGTCACAGATGCAGGCCAGCTCTGGAGATGATATGATGCATCTCTGTGGGTCCGGCAGGCTTACTCTTCCCCCTGGAAACAACCCCAATCCAATGCCCACCCAGAGTGTGTGTTTGTGATGTTGGCGTGTTTGTTTGTTTGTCCTGGCATCGTTTTCTCTCCATCCAGTGATTGTAGAGGAAGAACACAGTGATGACTGTTAACATGGTTATAACATATATTAAAATGCTATCCCAAACCAGTCCAGGACACTAATTAAACACACACACTCACATCCTGACATGTTGAACTACAGGTGTGAGTACAGAATATATGGGTACAATAGAGGATCTAGCTCGCCTGCACTCAGCCTGTGCTGCTATAATCAACTGTGATTGGGTTCTGAGGGGCTAACCAGCCGATTGGCTAAAGTGCCCTGCTTTAGAACCTACTTTAGAGGAGGACTGCAATCACCCTATAATGTGTGATACTTAACATGCTGCAGAAATAACTGCCAGCTGAAACAGGAAGAGAGAGGAAGAGAGAGAGAGACCACAGCCAAGACTTGTTAATATTCTGAATCAGCCTTACCATTAAACAAATCGTTTACTCTTAAATATTACAACATAGCATTTTAAAGTATTTACCATGTTCAAAATGGTATACTGTACAGCCATACAGTAGGCGCTGCTGCAGTGCCAAAAGTAAGATAAAGTTACCCTTATACTCTGATCTAAGGACAGTGTGCAATACCCCCTAATGGTTAAGCTTAGGATTTATCCCCCTAATGGTTAAGGTTAGGATTTATCCCCCTAATGGTTAAGCTTAGGATTTATCCCCCTAATGGTTAAGCTTAGGATTTATCCCCCTAATGGTTAAGGTTAGGATTTATCCCCCTAATGGTTAAGTTTAGGATTTATCCCCCTAATGGTTAAGCTTAGGATTTATCCCCCTAATGGTTAAGGTTAGGATTTATCCCCCTAATGGTTAAGGTTAGGATTTATCCCCCTAATGGTTAAGGTTAGGATTTATCCCCTTAATGGTTAAGCTTAGGATTTATCCCCCTAATGGTTAAGCTTAGGATTTATCCCCCTAATGGTTAAGGTTAGGATTTTGGGAGGGTAAGATGATCCTAGATCTGTAACTGTGGGCAACTTGTTATTGGAGCGAAGGGCCACCTTAACATGGTTGTTTGTCCCCACCCCAGCAGTAGATCGTACTCCCATGAGGTCATAGTTTACATGTGAAGTCTGGACGAATCATTTATAATGGTCAAAGATTTTATTTAGAATAAAAAAAACAGTATTGTAAATACATTAAAGAACGAGTGGGAGAGGGTTGTGTGAGCATTGACGCTGACGTAGCTGAAGGCCTGGACAGAGAAACGTCTGTTTTACCCCTGGCCTGTACTACTGTGACCAATACATAATGATGCATTTATTTATTTATTTGTTAATTTTCGTTATTTCGGGGTGCTTGGACACAGTGGCTCAGTTGTGGTGTGGTTTTGGCGTACATGTGTTATTCATGTTCAAACATTGCGGTTGTCTCCATCCATATTCATGCTTCTAGAAGCCAGACGGTCTGTATGGAAGTATAGTATCCTGTATCACCTCTGTAGGACACACCACCAGTAGGACACACACACTCACTCTGGGTGGACTTGTGTAGAGCACCTACTCAGCCCAGTCAAACCTCTTCTCTGTCCTATAACCCCAATGGTGGAACCAGCTTCCCCCTGAAGCTAGGACAGTCCCTGCACATCTTCTGAAAACATCTGAAACCCTACCTCTTCAAAGAGTATCTTAAATAAGACATCTCAGTCTTTTCCTACTATCCCAACTAGCACTGACTTTGCTGATAACTTCTTTATTTGTGGACAAATGCACTACTACTGTGATATGTTGTTGTCTCACCTAGATACAGTGTCTTAAGATGAATGCACTAACTGTACGTCGCTCTGGATAAATGACTCAAATGTTAATGTAGAGTTTTTCTTTAGGTAATTCTGCTATACATACAGAGCAGACTGTGTTAGTGTAGAATCTAGATGTTAGTGTCTAGCAGGTTTAATAGTGGATCACCTTACGGGCGCAGCTCTTTGGCAACATGGGACACTGTCTCCAAGATGATTCTTCCTGGCAGCTCTGTCATCGCTTGCTCTGGCCTAGTTTCATTGGACGCCTTTGATACTGAAAGAGAGAGTAATAGAGACTGTCCCTTCACCTTTCCCCCCCCTCGCTTTTTCTCTGTCTAGATTATCTCTACTTGACTGTCCACATACCGTACGTTGCATTTCTCTGTGTCTCTACGATCTCCCGTATCTTATGTTTCAGTTTCTCTTTGTCTTTGTCCTGTGTTGTGGTCTTTACAACGTCGTACAGCTTGGAATACCTGAATAAACTCTCTGGGATTATATGTGGAATATAAAACGGTCAAAGTCACACTTCCTAACTTCCTACATACCTCTATTTTCTCAGAAAGAACCCTTATTCTCCATCTCCTACTCTCCCGCTCTCTCCTGCTCTCTCTTGCTCTCCCTCTCTCTCTCTCTCTCTCTCTCTCTACACAACATGTTTTACACCAGCTCAGGACAATCTTGGTCACTGTTGAGTCCCATCCATATGGATGGGTAGGGGACATCTAGCAGTGGAGGCTTCTGAGGAGAGGAAGGCCCATGAAAATGGATTGAACGGAGCGGATGGAATGACATCAAACCATGTGTTTGATGTATTTTATACCATTCCACCTATTCCACTCCAGCCATTACCATGAGCCCGTCCTCCCCAATTAAGGTTCCACCAACCTCCTGTGACATCTAGTGTGTTGGTAGTCTGATCTTTATGGATGAGTAGGGGACATCTAGTCTGATCTATATGGATGGGTGGGGACATCTAGTCTGATCTATATGGATGGGTAGGGGACATCTAGTCTGATCTATATGGATGGGTAGGGGACATCTAGTCTGATCTATATGGATGGGTAGGGGACATCTAGTCTGATCTATATGGATGGGTAGGGGACATCTAGTCTGATCTATATGGATGAGTAGGGGACATCTAGTCTGATCTATATGGATGGATAGGGGACATCTAGTCTGATCTATATGGATGAGTAGGGGACATCTAGTCTGATCTATATAGATGGGTAGGGGACATCTAGTCTGATCAATATGGATGGGTAGGGGACATCTAGTCTGATCTATATGGATGGGTAGGGGACATCTAGTCTGATCAATATGGATGGGTAGGGGACATCTAGTCTGATCTATATGGATGGATAGGGGATATCTAGTCTGATCTATATAGATGGGTAGGGGACATCTAGTCTGATCTATATAGATGGGTAGGGGACATCTAGTCTGATCTATATGGATGGGTAGGGGACATCTAGTCTGATCTATATAGATGGGTAGGGGACATCTAGTCTGATCTATATGGATGGGTAGGGGACATCTAGTCTGATCTATATGGATGAGTAGGGGACATCTAGTCTGATCTTTATGGATGAGTAGGGGACATCTAGTCTGATCTATATGGATGGGGAAGGGGACATCTAGTCTGATCTATATGGATGGGTAGGGGACATCTAGTCTGATCTATATGGATGGGTAGGGGACATCTAGTCTGATCTATATAGATGGGAAGGGGACATCTAGTCTGATCTATATGGATGGGTAGGGGACATCTAGTCTGATCTATATGGATGAGTAAGGGGACATCTAGTCTGATCTATATGGATGGGTAGGGGACATCTAGTCTGATCTATATGGATGAGTAGGGGACATCTAGTCTGATCTATATATGGATCTAGTCTGATCTATATGGATGAGTAGGGGACATCTAGTCTGATCTATATGGATGAGTAAGGGACATCTAGTCTGATCTATATGGATGAGTAGGGGACATCTAGTCTGATCTTTATGGATGGAGTCTAGGGGACATCTAGTCTGATCTATATGGATGGGTAGGGGACATCTCGTCTGATCTATATGGATGGGTAGGGGACATCTAGTCTGATCTATATGGATGGGTAGGGGACATCTAGTCTGATCTATATGGATTGGTAGGGGACATCTAGTCTGATCTATATAGATGGGTAGGGGACATCTAGTCTGATCTATATGGATGGGTAGGGGACATCTAGTCTGATCAATATGGATGGGTAGGGGACATCTAGTCTGATCTATATGGATGGGTAGGGGACATCTAGTCTGATCAATATGGATGGGTAGGGGACATCTAGTCTGATCTATATGGATGGATAGGGGACATCTAGTCTGATCTATATGGATGAGTAAGGGACATCTAGTCTGATCTATATGGATGAGTAGGGGACATCTAGTCTGATCTATATGGATGGGTTGGGGACATCTAGTCTGATCTATATGGATGGGTAGGGGATATCTAGTCTGATCTATATGGATGAGTAAGGGACATCTAGTCTGATCTATATAGATGGGTAGGGGACATCTAGTCTGATCTGTATGGATGGGTAGGGGACATCTAGTCTGATCTATATGGATGGGTAGGGGCATCTAGTCTGATCTATATGGATGGGTAGGGGACATCTAGTCTGATCTATATGGATGGGTAGGGGACATCTAGTCTGATCTATATGGATGGGTAGGGGACATCTAGTCTGATCTATATGGATGGGTAGGGGACATCTAGTCTGATCTATATGGATGGGTAGGGGACATCTAGTCTGATCTATATGGATGGGTAGGGGACATCTAGTCTGATCTATATGGATGGGTAGGGGACATCTAGTCTGATCTATATGGATGGGTAGGGGACATCTAGTCTGATCTACATAGATGGGGAAGGGGACATCTAGTCTGATCTATGTGGATGAGTAGGGAACATCTAGTCTGATCTTTATGGATGAGTAGGGGACATCTAGTCTGATCTATATGGATGGGTAGGGGACATCTAGTCTGATCTATATGGATGAGTAGGGGACATCTAGTCTGATCTTTATGGATGAGTAGGGGACATCTAGTCTGATCTATATGGATGGGTAGGGGACATCTCGTCTGATCTATATGGATGGGTAGGGGACATCTAGTCTGATCTATATGGATAGGTAGGGGACATCTAGTCTGATCTATATGGATTGGTAGGGGACATCTAGTCTGATCTATATGGATGGGTAGGGGACATCTAGTCTGATCTATATGGATGAGTAGGGAACATCTAGTCTGATCTATATGGATGAGTAGGGGACATCTAGTCTGATCTTTATGGATGAGTAGGGGACATCTAGTCTGATCTATATGGATGGGTAGGGGACATCTAGTCTGATCTATATGGATGGGTAGGGGACATCTAGTCTGATCTATATAGATGGGAAGGGGACATCTAGTCTGATCTTTATGGATGAGTAGGGGACATCTAGTCTGATCTATATGGATGGGTAGGGGACATCTCGTCTGATCTATATGGATGGGTAGGGGACATCTAGTCTGATCTATATGGATAGGTAGGGGACATCTAGTCTGATCTATATGGATTGGTAGGGGACATCTAGTGTGTTGGTAGTCTCATCTATACTGCTCAAAAATATAAACGCAACAGACAACAATTTCAAAGATTTGTCTGAGTTACAGTTCTAATGAGGATATCAGTCAGTAATCTATGGATTTCACATGACTGGGAATACAGATATGTGCTCCTCAGCCGTCTAAGGCACTGCAACTTGCGTCATGGAGAGTCTATTGAAACATGGAGCTCCCAGGTGGTCTAAGGCACTGCATCTCTGTGCTAGATGCATCACTACAGACACCCTGGTTCGAATCCAGGCTGTATCACAACCGGCCATGATTGGGAGTCCCATAGGGAGGCGCACAATTGGCCCAGTCGTCCGGGTTTGCCGGTGTAGGCCGTCATTGCCAATAAGAATTTGTTCTTAACTGACATGCCTATTTTAAATGAGGTCAGATAAAAAAATATTAATTTGTTGGTCACAGATACCTTAAAAAATGGACTTCACACTGGGCCTCAGGATCTAGTCATGGTATGTTGTGCATTCAAATTGCCATCGATAAAATGTAATTTCTTTGTTGTCCGTAGCTTATGCGTGTCCATACCATAACCCCACCGCAACTATGGGGTCTCGCCCACACGACGCTATACACATGATCTGCGGTTGTGAGGGAGGTTGGATGTACTGTACTAAATTCTCTAAAATGATGTTGGAGGCGGCTTGTGGTAGAGAAATTAACATCCAATCCTCTGGCTACAGCTCTGGTGAACATTCCTGCTGTTGGCATTCCAATTGCACGCTCCCTCAAAACTTGAGACATCGGTGGCAATGTGTTGCGTGACAAAACTGCACATTTAGAGTGGCCTTTTATTGTCCTCAGCACAAGGTGCACTTGTGTAATGATTATACTGTTTAATCAGCTTCTTGATATGCCACACCTGTCAGGTGGATGGATTATCTTGGCAAATGAGAAATTCTCACAAACAGGGATGTAAACACATTTGTTCACAACATTTGAGAGAAAAAAAGCTTTTTTGTGCGTATGGAACACATCTCAGTGCATATGGAACACATCTCAGTGCATATGGAACACATCTCAGTGCGTATGGAACACATCTCAGTGCGTATGGAACACATCTCAGTGCGTATGGAACACATCTCAGTGCGTATGGAACACATCTCAGTGCATATGGAACACATCTCAGTGCGTATGGAACACATCTCAGTGCGTATGGAACACATCTCAGTGGGTATGGAACACATCTCAGTGCATATGGAACACATCTCAGTGCATATGGAACACATCTCAGTGCGTATGGAACACATCTCAGTGCGTATGGAACACATCTCAGTGCGTATGGAACACATCTCAGTGCGTATGGAACACATCTCAGTGCGTATGGAACACATCTCAGTGCGTATGGAACACATCTCAGTGCGTATGGAACACATCTCAGTGCGTATGGAACACATCTCAGTGCGTATGGAACACATCTCAGTGCGTATGGAACACATCTCAGTGCGTATGGAACACATCTCAGTGCGTATGGAACACATCTCAGTGCGTATGGAACACATCTCAGTGTGTATGGAACACATCTCAGTGCGTATGGAACACATCTCAGTGCGTATGGAACACATCTCAGTGCGTATGGAACACATCTCAGTGCGTATGGAACACATCTCAGTGCGTATGGAACACATCTCAGTGCATATGGAACACATCTCAGTGCGTATGGAACATTTTGTGGATCTTTTATTTCAAGTCATGACACAAGGGACCAACACTTTACAAGTTGCATTTCTATTTTTGCTGTGTATATGGGTGGGTAGGAGAAGTCTAGTCTGTTGGTAGTCTGATTCATATGAATGAGTAGCTAGGAGAAGTCTAGTGTGTTGGTAGTCTGATTCATATGGATGAGAAGCTAGGAGAAGTCTAGTGTGTTGGTAGTCTGATTCATATGGATGAGAAGCTAGGAGAAGTCTAGTGTGTTGGTAGTCTGATTCATATGGATGAGAAGCTAGGAGAATTCTAGTGTGTTGGTAGTCTGATTCATATGAATGAGTAGCTAGGCGAAGTCTAGTGTGTTGTTAGTCTGATTCATATGAATGAGTAGCTAGGAGAAGTCTAGTGTGTTGGTAGTCTGATTCATATGGATGAGAAGCTAGGAGAAGTCTAGTGTGTTGGTAGTCTGATTCATATGGATGAGAAGCTAGGAGAAGTCTAGTGTGTTGGTAGTCTGATTCATATGGATGAGAAGCTAGGAGAAGTCTAGTGTGTTGGTAGTCGGATTCATATGGATGAGAAGCTAGGAGAAGTCTAGTCTGTTGGTAGTCGGATTCATATGGATGAGTAGCTAGGCGAAGTCTAGTGTGTTGGTAGTCTGAATCATATGGATGAGAAGCTAGGAGAATTCTAGTGTGTTGTTAGTCTGATTCATATGGATGAGAAGCTAGGAGAATTCTAGTGTGTTGGTAGTCTGATTCATATGAATGAGTAGCTAGGCAAAGTCTAGTGTGTTGGTAGTCGGATTCATATGGATGAGAAGCTAGGAGAAGTCTAGTCTGTTGGTAGTCGGATTCATATGGATGAGTAGCTAGGCGAAGTCTAGTGTGTTGGTAGTCTGAATCATATGGATGAGAAGCTAGGAGAATTCTAGTGTGTTGTTAGTCTGATTCATATGAATGAGTAGCTAGGCGAAGTCTAGTGTGTTGTTAGTCTGATTCATATGGATGAGTAGCTAGGCGAAGTCTAGTGTGTTGGTAGTCTGATTCATATGAATTAGTATCTAGGCGAAGTCTAGTGTGTTGGTAGTCTGATTCATATGGATGAGTAGCTAGGCGAAGTCTAGTGTGTTGGTAGTCTGATTCATATGAATGAGTAGCTAGGCGAAGTCTAGTGTGTTGTTAGTCTGATTCATATGAATGAGTAGCTAGGAGAATTCTAGTGTGTTGGTAGTCTGATTCATATGGATGAGTAGCTAGGAGAAGTCTAGTGTGTTGGTAGTCTGATTCATATGAATGAGTATCTAGGCGAAGTCTAGTGTGTTGGTAGTCTGATTCATATGGATGAGTAGCTAGGAGAAGTCTAGTGTGTTGGTAGTCTGATTCATATGGATGAGTATCTAGGAGAAGTCTAGTGTGTTGGTAGTCTGATTCATATGAATGAGTATCTAGGCGAAGTCTAGTGTGTTGGTAGTCTGATTCATATGAATGAGTAGCTAGGCGAAGTCTAGTGTGTTGTTAGTCTGATTCATATGGATGAGTAGCTAGGAGAAGTCTAGTGTGTTGGTAGTCTGATTCATATGAATGAGTAGCTAGGCGAAGTCTAGTGTGTTGTTAGTCTGATTCATATGGATGAGTAGCTAGGCGAAGTCTAGTGTGTTGGTAGTCTGATTCATATGAATGAGTAGCTAGGAGAAGTCTAGTGTGTTGGTAGTCTGATTCATATGAATGAGTAGCTAGGAGAAGTCTAGTGTGTTGGTAGTCTGATTCATATGGATGAGTAGCTAGGAGAAGTCTAGTGTGTTGGTAGTCTGATTCATATGAATGAGTAGCTAGGCGAAGTCTAGTGTGTTGGTAGTCTGATTCATATGGATGAGTAGCTAGGAGAAGTCTAGTGTGTTGGTAGTCTGATTCATATGAATGAGTAGCTAGGAGAAGTCTAGTGTGTTGGTAGTCTGATTCATATGAATGAGTATCTAGGCGAAGTCTAGTGTGTTGGTAGTCGGATTCATATGGATGAGTAGCTAGGCGAAGTCTAGTGTGTTGTTAGTCTGATTCATATGGATGAGTAGCTAGGAGAAGTTTAGTGTGTTGTTAGTCTGATTCATATGGATGAGTAGCTAGGAGAAGTCTAGTGTGTTGTTAGTCTGATTCATATGGATGAGTAGCTAGGAGAAGTCTAGTGTGTTGTTAGTCTGATTCATATGGATGAGTAGCTAGGAGAAGTCTAGTGTGTTGGTAGTCTGATTCATATGAATGAGTAGCTAGGAGAAGTCTAGTGTGTTGGTAGTCTGATTCATATGAATGAGTATCTAGGCGAAGTCTAGTGTGTTGGTAGTCGGATTCATATGGATGAGTAGCTAGGCGAAGTCTAGTGTGTTGTTAGTCTGATTCATATGGATGAGTAGCTAGGAAAGTCTAGTGTGTTGTTAGTCTGATTCATATGGATGAGTAGCTAGGAGAAGTCTAGTGTGTTGGTAGTCTGATTCATATGAATTAGTATCTAGGCGAAGTCTAGTGTGTTGGTAGTCTGATTCATATGGATGAGTAGCTAGGAGAAGTCTAGTGTGTTGGTAGTCTGATTCATATGAATGAGTATCTAGGCGAAGTCTAGTGTGTTGGTAGTCTGATTCATATGAATGAGTAGCTAGGCGAAGTCTAGTGTGTTGGTAGTCTGATTCATATGAATGAGTAGCTAGGAGAATTCTAGTGTGTTGGTAGTCTGATTCATATGAATGAGTATCTAGGCGAAGTCTAGTGTGTTGGTAGTCTGATTCATATGAATGAGTATCTAGGCGAAGTCTAGTGTGTTGGTAGTCTGATTCATATGAATGAGTAGCTAGGCGAAGTCTAGTGTGTTGTTAGTCTGATTCATATGGATGAGTAGCTAGGAGAAGTCTAGTGTGTTGGTATCAGTCTGCTGATAACCCTCTGTAAGGGTCTCCTTCTCCCCTGGTATTCAGTCACACTTTTTGTACAACACTTCATTCACTGTAATGTAAAGGCTAGCAAGCCACCATGTTGATAATCAGCAAGCCATAAAACAGACAAAGGAAGTTGATGTGGAAACGATCAGAGACATAGACAGATGTTGGTGGTGTTCTGTAGATAGGTGATTTAAGTGATTAGTTGTCTGTGTGGCCTTTCCAAAGTACTCCTGTGGGTCACAGATCCCTATAGATCAACTGGTGTCGTCAGATCAGGAGAGATCCATGATGAAGGCACCAGTGCCTTTCATCCTATAATAGTTTCCATCTGACCAACCACATAGAGAGCAGAGATGGGAGTAAAGTAGTCGAAGTCCCTCCTGTCGCCTCGACAGCCTTAGCTCTAATAATGTGGGGTTGATGGGGAGGTTGAGGAAGTATGATTAGCCATAGTATGGTTGATATTATAGCGCGTTCATCAGGAGTAACCTAGCGATGTTAGCCTGAGTTCATCCTGACTTTCAGTCACCCCAGGGGCATCGATGGGGTTTGCAGACAGGTAGCAGGCAGTGGGTGATGGTATGAGGCTATTTCTAGTCATAACAGATGTAACAGAACTAAGATGATATCCCAACCCTCATAGCCATATTACTGCAGGTTAGACGTTGTGTCCTGTTACTGTATTTTCATATTAATGCAGGTTAGACAATGTCCTCCTGTTACTGTATTTTCATATTACTGCAGGTTATACGATGTGCTCCTGTTACTGTATTTTCATATTAATGCAGGTTAGACGATGTGCTCCTGTTACTGTATTTTCATATTTATGCAGGTTAGACGTTGTGTCCTGTTATTGTATTTTCATATTACTTCAGGTTCGAAATTGTGCTTCTGTTACTGTATTTTCATATTACTGCAGGTTAGACGATGTGCTTCTGTTACTGTATTTTCATATTACTGCAGGTTAGATGATGTGCTCCTGTTACTGTATTTTCATATTACTGCAGGTTAGATGTTATGTACTGTTACTGTATTTTCATATTACTGCAGGTTAGACGATGTGCTCCTGTTACTGTATTTTCATATTACTGCAGGTTAGATGTTGTGTACTGTTACTGTATTTTCATATTACTGCAGGTTAGACGATGTGCTCCTGTTACTGTATTTTCATATTACTGCAGGTTAGATGTTGTGTACTGTTACTGTATTTTCATATTACTGCAGGTTAGACGATGTGCTCCTGTTACTGTATTTTCATATTACTGCAGGTTAGACGATGTGCTCCTGTTACTGTATTTTCATATTACTGCAGGTTAGACGTTGTGACCTGTTACTGTATTTTCATATTACTGCAGGTTAGACATTGTGTACTGTTACTGTATTTTCATATTACTTCAGGTTAGACGATGTGCTCCTGTTACTGTATTTTCATATTACTGCAGGTTAGACGATGTGCTCCTGTTAATGTATTTTCATATTACTGCAGGTTAGACGATGTGCTCCTGTTACTGTATTTTCATATTACGGCAGGTTAGACGATGTGCTCCTGTTAATGTATTTTCATATTACTGCAGGTTAGACGATGTGCTCCTGTTACTGTATTTTCATATTACGGCAGGTTAGACGATGTGCTCCTGTTACTGTATTTTCATATTACTGCAGGTTAGACGTTGTGACCTGTTACTGTATTTTCATATTACTGCAGGTTAGACATTGTGTACTGTTACTGTATTTTCATATTACTGCAGGTTAGACATTGTGCTCCTGTTACTGTATTTTCATATTACTGCAGGTTAGACATTGTTTCCTTTTACTGTATTTTCATATTACTGCAGGTTAGACGATGTGCTCCTGTTACTGTATTTTCATATTGCTGCAGGTTAGACGTTGTGTCCTGTTACTGTATTTTCATATTACTGCAGGTTAGACATTGTGTACTGTTACTGTATTTTCATATTACTGCAGGTTAGACGATGTGCTCCTGTTACTGTATTTTCATATTACTGCAGGTTAGACGATGTGCTCCTGTTACTGTATTTTCATATTACTGCAGGTTAGACGATGTGCTCCTGTTACTGTATTTTCATATTACTGCAGGTTAGACGATGTGCTCCTGTTACTGTATTTTCATATTACTGCAGGTTAGATGTTGTGCTCATGTTACTGTATTTTCATATTACTGCAGGTTAGATGATGTGCTCCTGTTACTGTATTTTCATATTACTGCAGGTTAGACGATGTGCTCCTGTTACTGTATTTTCATATTACTGCAGGTTAGACGATGTGCTCCTGTTACTGTATTTTCATATTACTGCAGGTTAGACGTTGTGACCTGTTACTGTATTTTCATATTACTGCAGGTTAGACATTGTGTACTGTTACTGTATTTTCATATTACTGCAGGTTAGACATTGTGCTCCTGTTACTGTATTTTCATATTACTGCAGGTTAGACATTGTTTCCTTTACTGTATTTTCATATTACTGCAGGTTAGACGATGTGCTCCTGTTACTGTATTTTCATATTACTGCAGGTTAGACGTTGTGTCCTGTTACTGTATTTTCATATTACTGCAGGTTAGACATTGTGTACTGTTACTGTATTTTCATATTACTGCAGGTTAGACGATGTGCTCCTGTTACTGTATTTTCATATTACTGCAGGTTAGACGATGTGCTCCTGTTACTGTATTTTCATATTACTGCAGGTTAGACGATGTGCTCCTGTTACTGTATTTTCATATTACTGCAGGTTAGACGATGTGCTCCTGTTACTGTATTTTCATATTACTGCAGGTTAGATGTTGTGCTCATGTTACTGTATTTTCATATTACTGCAGGTTAGATGATGTGCTCCTGTTACTGTATTTTCATATTACTGCAGGTTAGACGATGTGCTCCTGTTACTGTATTTTCATATTACTGCAGGTTAGACGATGTGCTCCTGTTACTGTATTTTCATATTACTGCAGGTTAGACGATGTGCTCCTGTTACTGTATTTTCATATTACTGCAGGTTAGACGATGTGCTCCTGTTACTGTATTTTCATATTACTGCAGGTTAGACGATGTGCTCCTGTTACTGTATTTTCATATTACTGCAGGTTAGATGTTGTGCTCATGTTACTGTATTTTCATATTACTGCAGGTCAGACGATGTGCTCCTGTTACTGTATTTTCATATTACTGCAGGTTAGACGATGTGCTCCTGTTACTGTATTTTCATATTACTGCAGGTTAGACGATGTGCTCCTGTTAATGTATTTTCATATTACTGCAGGTTAGACGATGTGCTCCTGTTACTGTATTTTCATATTACTGCAGGTTAGACGATGTGCTCCTGTTACTGTATTTTCATATTACTGCAGGTTAGACGTTGTGACCTGTTACTGTATTTTCATATTACTGCAGGTTAGACATTGTGTACTGTTACTGTATTTTCATATTACTGCAGGTTAGACGATGTGCTCCTGTTACTGTATTTTCATATTACTGCAGGTTAGACATTGTGCTCCTGTTACTGTATTTTCATATTACTGCAGGTTAGACATTGTTTCCTTTTACTGTATTTTCATATTACTGCAGGTTAGACGATGTGCTCCTGTTACTGTATTTTCATATTACTGCAGGTTAGACGTTGTGTCCTGTTACTGTATTTTCATATTACTGCAGGTTAGACATTGTGTACTGTTACTGTATTTTCATATTACTGCAGGTTAGACGATGTGCTCCTGTTACTGTATTTTCATATTACTGCAGGTTAGACGATGTGCTCCTGTTACTGTATTTTCATATTACTGCAGGTTAGACGATGTGCTCCTGTTACTGTATTTTCATATTACTGCAGGTTAGACGATGTGCTCCTGTTACTGTATTTTCATATTACTGCAGGTTAGACAATGTGCTCCTGTTACTGTATTTTCATATCACTGCAGGTTAGACAATGTGCTCCTGTTACTGTATTTTCATATTACTGGTAGGAGCTGTGGGGTGGAGGAGAGA
>NC_056450.1:33962485-34029985 GCF_018296145.1 Oncorhynchus tshawytscha | reverse complement strand
CTACCATGTTTTGTGTTGCTACCATGTTGTTGTCATGTTGTGTTGTTGTCATGTGTTTCTGCCTTGCTATGTTGTTGTCTTAGGTCTCTCTTTATGTAGTGTTGTGTTGTCTCTCTTGTCGTGATGTGTGTTTTGTCCCATATTTATATATATTATTATTTATTTATTTTTATACCGGCCCCCGTCCCTGCAGGAGGCCTTTTGCCTTTTGGTAGGCCGTCATTGTAAATAAGAATTTGTTCTTAACTGACTTGCCTAGTTAAATAAAGGTTAAATAAGTAAATAAAATAAATAATCCTGCTCCTTCCTGTCCACAAAAGGTCTTTCTTTCAAAACAGCGATCCATGTAGCTAACCGTTGGGGTCGGAGAATTCCGGCAGAATTCCTCACCATTCTTTCCCATATCGGAGAATAAGGCAACTTGCTCTCATCCGGGAGGTTGAAAGTCCAGTCGTGTTTAACGTTTTTCTTCGTGATTTCACGGAAGGCCGCGCGGCGAGGCTAAATGTTTCGTCGGGTGGTTGTTATTGTGCACTGGTTGGCCAAAGCAAACTGAGTCTAGTGGAGAGTGGAATCTTTATCTAAGAGCGATATGGTCAATTTGCCCTGAAATAAGGCTATGTGCTGCCCACTGGGACAGGGAGCAGGGGTGGGGGGGGGGGGGGTGCATGCGGCTCGTGCGTGCATTCTCAGCCTCAACACAACCACAGGCTAAACTTTGTTTGTTTCTGGCTTATTTTGTTTACTCCCTTGTGCAGATAAGAGCGATCATTCTTGGGTTTCATTCTTTCTCGAGGCCTGTTTATCTCCTCCCAGTTCAGTGTGTGTAGCCTGTAACCTGTAGCCTGTTTATCTCCTCCCAGTCCAGTGTGTGTAGCCTGTCACCTGTAGCCTGTTTATCTCCTCCCAGTCCAGTGTGTGTAGCCTGTCACCTGTAGCCTGTTTATCTCCTCCCAGTCCAGTGTGTGTAGCCTGTCACCTGTAGCCTGTTTATCTCCTCCCAGTCCAGTGTGTGTAGCCTGTAACCTGTAGCCTGTTTATCTCCTCCCAGTCCAGTGTGTGTAGCCTGTAACCTGTAGCCTGTTTATCTCCTCCCAGTCCAGTGTGTGTAGCCTGTCACCTGTAGCCTGTTTATCTCCTCCCAGTCCAGTCAACATTAAATACAATTGTTTCGTAAAGAACAATGCAGAGTTAAGATAAAAAATATAAATAATGACACAGTGAGTAACAAATAACAATGACAAGTAAAAGTAACATGGCTATATAGAGAGAGATACCAGGACTGAGTCAATGTACAGGTAGGTGCATGAGATAATTGAGGTAGCTACACTACATATACAAAAATATGTGGACACCCCTTCAAACTGGTATTTCAGCCACACCCGTTGCTGACAGATGTATAAAATCGAGCATTCAGTCATACAATCTCCAAAGACAAACATTGGCAGTATAATGGCATTACTGAAGAGCTCAGTGACTTTCAACGTGTCACTGTCATAGGACGACACCTTTCCAACAAGTCAGTTGGTCAAATTTCTGCCCTGCTAGAGCTGCCCTGGTCAACTGTAAGTGCTGTTATTGTTTTAGTGGAAGAGTCTAGGAGAAACAACGGCTTAGCCGCGAAGTGGTAGGACACACAAGCTCACAGAACGTGACCGCTGAGTGCTGAAGCGCGTAGCGTGTAAAATGTTAGTTCCAAACTGCCTCTGGAAGTAATGTCAGCACAAAACCTGTTCGTCGGGAGCTTCATGAATTGGGTTTCCATGGCCGAGCAACTGTACACAAGCCTAAGATCACCCTGCGCAATGCTAAGCAACGACTGGAATGGTGTAAAGCTTGCTGTCATTGGACTCTGGAATAGTGGAAACACTTTCTCTGGATTGATGCTAAACCATCTGGCAGTCCGATGGACGAATCTGGGTTTGGTGGATGCCAGGAGAACGCTACCTGCCCCAATGCATAGTGCCAACTGTAAAGTTTGTGGAGGAGGAATAATGGTCTGGGGCTGTTTATCATGGTTTGGGCCCCTTAGTTCCAGTGAAGGGAAATCTTAACGCTACAGCATACAATAACATTCTAGACGATTCTGTGCTTTCATCTTTGTGGCAACAGTTTGGGGAAAGCCCTTTCCTGTTTCAGCATAACAATGCCCCCGTGCACAATGTGAGGTCCATACAGAAATGGTTTGTCGAGATTGGTGTTGAAGAACTTGACTGGCCTACACAGAGCCCTGACCTCAACCCTATCAAACCACATTGGGACGAATTGTAACGCTGACTGAGAGCCAGGCCTAATCGCCCAACATCAGTGCCTGACCTCACTAATGGTCTTGTAGGCTGAATGGAAGCAAGTCTGAGCAATTTTTTCTCTAACATCTAGTGGAAAGCCTCCCCAGAAGAGTGGAGGCTGTTACAGCAGCGTTTGTGTGTGTGTGTGTGTGTGTGTGTGTGTGTGTGTGTGTGGGGGGTGGGGTGGGTGTGTGGGATGTCAGTGTAATTACAGTACCAGTCAAAAGTTTGGACACACCTGCTCATTCAAGGGTTTTTATTTTTCCTATTTTCTACATTGTAGAATAATAGTGAAGACATCAAAACTATGAAATAACACATGGTTTGTCGAGATTGTTGTGGAAGAACAAATCAAAATATATTTTATATTTGAGATTCTTCAAAGTAGCCACCCTTTGCCCTGATGACAGCTTTGCACACTCTTGGCATTCTCTCAACCAGCTTCATGAGGAATGCTTTTCCAACAGTCTTGAAGGAGTTCCCACATATGCTGAGCACTTGTTGGCTGCTTTTCCTTCATTCAGCTGTCCAACTCATCCACAACTATCTCAATTGGGTTGAGGTCAGGTGATTGTTGAGGCCAGGTCACCTGATGCAGCACTCCATCACTCTCCTTCTTGGTCAAATAGCCTTTACACAGCCTGGAGGTGAGTTATGGGTCATTGTCCTGTTGAAAAACAAATGATAGTCCCACTAAGCACAAATCAGATCGGATGGCGTATCGCTGCAGAATGCTGTTGTAGCCATGCTGGTTAAGCGTGCCTTGAATTCTAAATAAATCACACAGTGTCACCAGCAAGGCACGTCAAACCTCCTCCTCCATGCTTCACGGTGGGAAATACACATGCAGAGATAATCCGTTTATCTACTCTGCGTCTCAAAGACACGGCAGTTGGAACCAAAAATCTACAATTTGGACTCATCAGGCCAAAGGACAGTTTTCCAGCTGTCTATTGTCCATTGCTCGTGTTTCTTGGCCCAAGCAAGTCTCTTCTTATTATTGGTGTCCTTTAGTAGTGGTTTCTTTGCAGCAATTCGACCATGAAGGACTGATTCATGCAGTCTCCTTTGAAAAGTTGATGTTGAGATAGTTGAACTCTGTGAAGCATTTATTTGGGCTGCAATCTGAGGTGCAGTTATCCTCTCTGGTACTCTAGCGTCCCACCTCGACAACAGCCAGTGAAATTGCAGGGCGCTAAAATTCAAAACAACAGAAATCCCATAATCAAACATACAAGTATTATACACCATTTTAAAGATAAACGTCTTGTAAATCCAACCAGTGCCCGATTTCAAAAAGGCTTTACTGCGAAAGCACACCATGCGATTATGTTAGGTCAGCACCTAGTCACAGAAAACCATACAGCCCTTTTCCAGCCAAGGAGAGGGCTCACAAGTTAGAAATAGCAATTAAATTAATCACAAATCTTTGATGATCTTCATCAGATGGCACTCATAGGACATTATGTTACACAATACATGTATGTTTTGTTCGATAAAGTTCATATTTATATAAAAAAATCTCAGTTTACATTGGCGCGTTATGTTCAGACATGCATTGTCTCAAACAAACCTCCGGTGAAAGTTCAGACAGCCACATCAAATTACAGAAATACTCATCATAAATATTGATAAATGATACAAGTGTTAAACATACGAATAAAGATGAACTTCTCCTTAATGCAACCGCTGTGTCAGATTTCAAAAAGGCTTTATGGCGAAAGCACACTTTGCGATTATGTTAGGTCAGTACCTAGCCACAGAAACCCATACAGCCATTTTCCAGCCAAGGAGAGTGTCACAAAAGTCAGAAATATCATTAAAATTAATCACTTACCTTTGATGATTTTCATCTGGTGGCACTCCCAGGTCTCCATGTTAGACAATAAATGTTTGTTTTGTTCGATAATGTCCCTCTTTATGACCAAAAACCTCCTTTTTGTTTGCGTGTTTTGTCCAGTAATCTGAATGCTCAAGGCGCTTGCACTAAGTCCGGACGAAAAGTTTTTAAAAAGTACAATAAAAGTTAGTAGAAACATGCCAAACGACGTTTAAAATCAAACCTCCGGTTGTTTTTGTCATGAATAATCAATAATATTTCAATTGGACAAAGCTTCGTCATAGAAAAAGAGAAACAAGAAAGGAGCGTTCCCGATCAGGTGCATTGCTGATGTCTAGAAATCCACTGGCCACTGATTGAAAGTGCTGTATCTCCCTCATTTTTCAGAGTAAAAGCCTGAAACAATGCCTAAAGACTGGCCACATGTAGAGGAAGCCATAGAGATTGTGAACTGGGTCCTATGTCTTTGTATGGTGGATAGGCTTTCAATGGAAAAACAGCCTTTCAAAATAATAGTACTTCCTGGTTGGATTTTCCTCAGGTTTTCGCCTGCCATATCAGTTCTGTTACACCCACAGACATTATTTTAACAGTTTTGGAAACTTTAGAGTGTTTTTAATCCAAATCTACTCATTATATGCATATCCTATCTTCTGGGCCTGAGTATCAGGCAGTTTAATTTGGGCATGCTTTTCATCCAAAATTCCAAATCCTACCCTAGTGAAGTTAACTCTAATGAACTTATCCTCAGCAGCAGAGGTAATGCTTCCATTCCTGTGGCGGTCCTCATCAGAACCAGTTTCATCATAGCACTTGATGGTTTTTGCAACTGCACTTGAAGAAACTTTCAAAATTCTTGAAGTTTTCTGAATTAACTGACCTTCATGTCTTTTTTTTGTTGCATTTTACCCCTTTTCCGTGGTATCCAAATTGTTTAGATGAGACGATCTTGTCTCATCGCTACAACTCCCGTACGGGCTCGGGAGAGACGAAGGTTGAAAGTCATGCGTCCTTCGATACACAACCCAACCAAGCCGCACTGCTTCTTAACACAGCGTGCATCCAATCTGGAAGCCAGCGGCACCAATATGTCGGAGGTAACACCGTGCACCTGGCAACCTTGGTTGGCACGCACTGTGCCCGGCCCGCCACAGGAGTCGCTGGTGCGTGATGTGACAAGGACATCCCTACCGGCCAAACCCTCCCTAAACCAGACAACGCTAGGCCGATTGTGCATCGCCCCACGGACCTCCCGGTCGTGGCCGGTTACGACAGATTCTGGGCGCGAACCCAGAATCTATGGTGGCACAGCAGTACAGCGCCCTTAACCCCTGCGCCACCCGGGAGGCCGACCTTCATGTCTTAAAGTAATGGTGGATAGTCATTTCTCTTTGCTTATTTGAGCTGTTCTTGCCATAGTATGGACGTTGTCTTTTACCAAATAGGGCTATGTTCTGTCTACCAACCCTACCTTGTCACAACGCAACTGATTGGATCAAATGCATTAAGAAGGAAAGAAATTGCACAAATTAACTTTTAACAAGGCACACCTGTTAATTTAAATGAAGCTGGTTGAGAGAATGCTAAGAGTATGCTAAGAGTGTGCAAAGCTGTCATCAAGGCAAAGGGTGACTACTTTGATGAATTTCAAATATAAAAAATATTTTTGGGTGACTATATGACTACATATGTGTTATTTCATAGTTTTGATGTCTTCAATATTATTCTACAATGTAGAAAATAGTACAATTAAAGAAAAACCCTGGAATGAGAAGGTGTGTCCAAACTTTTGACTGGTACTGTATGTGTGAGTGTTTGCATAAAGTCAGTGCAAGAGAGTTAGTGCAAAAAAGGGTCAATGCAGGTATTGCGGGTCGCCGTTTGATTAGCTATTTAGCAGTCTTGTTTCTCAGTCTCATGGCTGGGGGGTAGAAGCTGTTCAGTGTCCTGTTGGATCCAGAACTGGTGCTCCAGTACCGCTTGCCGTGCGGTTGCAGAAAGAACAGTCTTTGTCTTGGGTGGCTGGAATCTTTGAAATAATTTTGGGTCATCCTCTGACTCCGCCTGGTATTGAGGTCCTGGGTGGCACGGAGCTCAGCCCCAATGATGTACTGGGTGGTATGCAGTGCCCTCTGTAGCGGCTTGTGGATTTTAGGATCTGAGGGCCCATGCCTAATCTTTTCAGCCTCCTGAGGGGGAAGAGGTTCTGCTTTGCCCTCTTCACAACTGTGCGGGTGTGTGTGGATCATGTTCATTTCTTAGTGATGTGGAAACCGAGGAACTTGAAAGTCTCGACCCACTCCAGTAGCCTGAAGCTGAAACTGTGGAAACTCCAGTTCCAAGAATGTCAAAATCAGTGTCTTAAGGACCACATTAGACAGTGGGAATCAGTGTCCTTAAGGACCACATTAGACAGTGGGAATCAGTGTCCTTAAGGACCACATTAGACAGTGGGAATCAGTGTCCTTAAGGACCACATTAGACAGCGGGGATCAGTATCCTTAAGGACAGTATCCTTAAGGGGGAATCAGTGTCCTTAAGGACCACATTAGACAGCGGGGATCAGTATCCTTAAGGACCACATTAGACAGTGGGAATCAGTGTCCTTAAGGACCACATTAGACAGTGTGGATCAGTATCCTTAAGGACCACATTAGACAGTGGGGATCAGTATCCTTAAGGACCACATTAGACAGTGGGGATCAGTATCCTTAAGGACCACATTAGACAGTGGGGATCAGTGTCCTTAAGGACCAGAGCTGAGAAATGTCTCATCAACCATCAGACTCAATCTTAGCCACTTAAAGCTCCTTTACCCTCATCCCTCCAGTGTGGAGAAAGACCCAGAGGGAAGGACCCAGACAGAACAGAGCCATCCTCAGATGTAGGTCATCAGGCCAAGCTAGCCATGTTGACGTGAAACTTTCCCAACATGCCTGAAAGCGTTCGCTCTCCTATCGCCTCATCTTCCGTGGATTGGCCTATCAGAGCTCTCGACTGGGTGGCATAATCACAACCATTAGCCTATCAAGATCTAACCAGGGGCCCTTGCTGCCTTTCCCACTTTCCCACCACTTTCCCTCCAAAGATTAACCCAAGATGGCCGCTCTCAAACCAGTCTCTGACTCCAGGGGATAAGAACACAAGAGTCTATGATTTAATTGGATTCATTTGTAAAATGGCTGTTGGAGATTTGGGCATTATCTATCCATGTACCCATGACTGGAATGCTAGCTCTCTCCCTCTTGGGCATTATCTACAGTATCTCTCCTCTGTGGTGGCTGTAGGGTGTATGAATGTTAGACCTAGGCTGTTCTCCTGCTTGTGATTCGTTTCTTACGTACATTAGATAATAATTCCAGTCTGTGTGTAACCCTAAAACCTGCTGAGGAAGAGAATCATTGATCAAATCTGTTAATGGCCCACATTTTCCTAATGATCCTAGTGATATAAAGAAACATGTCCCTATGACTTAAACAGCTCCTGATGGTAGAAATTAGCAACAAATGCATTCAATGGTAAGGGCCAAGGATGAGAGAAACTAGCTGTAACTCCATAAACTGGTTGTCCTGTCCTTGTCATTGTAATGCTCCTCCGTCTCTTTGCCATAGCTGCATAATGGCTGTGAGTGTTCAGTGTCCTGTTCAGTATCCTGCTGGTCTGCTGCTGGGGGCAGTTCGGGTACATTTATATATCTGCTCTGCTACATGGTTGTGTTGATATAAGGATGGATGGACATCAGACAACGTTTGTTCAACAGCGTAGAGGGGATTTACAGTTATGCTTTAGGGACAGAGGGAGGGTGGGAGAGAGATATAGAGAGGAGGGAGACAGAGGAGATGGAGAGAGGCAGAACACAGAAACACAGTTTGAGACAGATTCAGAGAGACCCTTGAACTGAATGGAGTAGTACACTACTACTAACAGTGAGTCAGCAGAACTTATCAACAGAGAGCAGTGAACTGAGAGGATGAGGAATCAGGCGGAAGCTTTTAAAGCTAAATGGCTCCTCTGTTTACACCTCTATAAAGTCCTCTAAGAACATCTATCATTATCTCTGCAGGCATATCTCTAATTATCTCTGAGCACACTGTGTCTCAAAGCCACATCCCACTCTCATCTGGAAATGGAGATGTGGAGATAGTTAAAAGCAGGAAATTGAAGAAAAAAGCCACGGGTGGAACACGTATTAGTCAGCTGGATCAGGCCAGTTTATGTATTAGTCAGCTGGATCAGGCCAGTTTATGTATTAGTCAGCTGGATCAGGCCAGTTTATGTATTAGTCAGCTGGATCAGGCCAGTTTATGTATTAGTCAGCTGGATCAGGCCAGTTTATGTATTAGTCAGCTGGATCAGGCCAGTTTATGTATTAGTCAGCTGGATCAGGCCAGTTTATGTATTAGTCAGCTGGATCAGGCCAGTTTATTGTGGTCCTTTTATTTCTGTGCACCTCACTTCAAAGTATGCCTCTTGTTTTGGTATGTCTTGTAAACATTCATTATGTTATGTCTCCCAGTCACTGACCTCATGAAAACAGACATAGGGCATGTACTGTATTTATGAAGGCCAAACTAACACTAACCTGACATTCACCTCTCTGCCCTCTCACTCCCTCTAACACTAACCTGACCTTCACCTCTCTGCCCTCTCACTCCCTCTAACACTAACCTGACCTTCACCTCTCTGCCCTCTCACTCCCTCTAACACTAACCTGCCATTCACCTCTCTGCCCTCTCACTCCCACTAACACTAACCTGACCTTCACCTCTCTCTGCCCTCTCACTCCCTCTAACACTAACCTGACCTTCACCTCTCTGCCCTCTCACTCCCTCTAACACTAACCTGACCTTCACCTCTCTGCCCTCTCACTCCCTCTAACACTAACCTGACATTCACCTCTCTGCCCTCTCACTCTCTCTAACACTAACCTGACCTTCACCTCTCTACCCTCTTCCTCTCACTCTCTCTAACACTAACCTGACCTTCACCTCTCTGCCCTCTCACTCCCTCTAACACTAACCTGACCTTCATCTCTCTCTGCCCTCTCACCCCCTCTAACACTAACCTGACATTCACCTCTCTGCCCTCTCACTCCCTCTAACACTAACCTGACCTTCACCTCTCTGCCCTCTCACTCCCTCTAACACTAACCTGACCTTCACCTCTCTGCCCTCTGCCCTCTCACTCTCTCTAACACTAACCTGGCCTTCACCTCTCTGCCCTCTCACTCCCTCTAACACTAACCTGACCTTCACCTCTCTGCCCTCTGCCCTCTCACTCTCTCTAACACTAACCTGGCCTTCACCTCTCTGCCCTCTCACCCCCTCTAACACTAACCTGACCTTCATCTCTCTCTGCCCTCTCACCCCCTCTAACACTAACCTGACATTCACCTCTCTGCCCTCTCACTCCCTCTAACACTAACCTGACCTTCACCTCTCTGCCCTCTCACTCCCTCTAACACTAACCTGACCTTCACCTCTCTGCCCTCTGCCCTCTCACTCTCTCTAACACTAACCTGGCCTTCACCTCTCTGCCCTCTCACTCCCTCTAACACTAACCTGACCTTCACCTCTCTGCCCTCTGCCCTCTCACTCTCTCTAACACTAACCTGGCCTTCACCTCTCTGCCCTCTCACCCCCTCTAACACTAACCTGACATTCACCTCTCTGCCCTCTGCCCTCTCACTCTCTCTAACACTAACCTGGCCTTCACCTCTCTGCCCTCTCACCCCCTCTAACACTAACCTGCCATTCACCTCTCTGCCCTCTCACTCTCTCTAACACTAACCTGGCCTTCACCTCTCTGCCCTCTCACCCCCTCTAACACTAACCTGACATTCACCTCTCTGCCCTCTGCCCTCTCACTCTCTCTAACACTAACCTGGCCTTCACCTCTCTGCCCTCTCACTCCCTCTAACACTAACCTGACATTCACCTCTCTGCCCTCTCACCCCCTCTAACACTAACCTGACATTCACCTCTCTCTGCCCTCTCACTCCCTCTAACACTAACTTGACCTTCACCTCTCTGCCCTCTCACTCTCACTCCCTCTAACACTAACCTGACCTTCACCTCTCTGCCCTCTCACTCTCTCTAACACTAACCTGACATTCACCTCTCTGCCCTCTCGACTCCCTCTAACACTAACCTGACATTCACCTCCCTGCCCTCTCACCTCTCTCTCTCTCTCTAACACTAACCTGACCTTCACCTCTCTGCCCTCTCACTCCCTCTAACACTAACCTGCCATTCACCTCTCTTCCCTCTCACTCCCTCTAACACTAACCTGACCTTCACCTCTCTTCCCTCTCACTCTCTCTAACACTAACCTGACCTTCACCTCTCTGCCCTCTCACTCCCTCTAACACTAACCTGACATTCACCTCTCTGCCCTCTCACTCCCCCTAACACTAACCTGACCTTCATCTCTCTCTGCCCTCTCACTCCCTCTAACACTAACCTGACCTTCACCTCTCTGCCCTCTCACTCCCTCTAACACTAACCTGACATTCACCTCTCTGCCCTCTCACTCCCTCTAACACTAACCTGACATTCACCTCTCTGCCCTCTCACTCCCTCTAACACTAACCTGACATTCACCTCTCTGCCCTCTCACTCCCTCTAACACTAACCTGACCTTCACCTCTCTGCCCTCTCACTCTCTCTAACACTAACCTGACCTTCACCTCTCTGCCAAAAAGCTAAGACCTTCACCTCTCTGCCCTCTCACCCCCTCTAACACTAACCTGACCTTCACCTCTCTGCCCTCTCACTCTCTCTAACACTAACCTGACATTCACCTGACCTTCACCTCTCTGCCGTCTCACTCTCTCTAACACTAACCTGACCTTCACCTCTCTGCCCTCTCACTCCCTCTAACACTAACCTGACCTTCACCTCTCTGCCCTCTCAGGAGGCTGAAGAAATTCTCCCTCTAACACTATCCTGACATTCACCTCTCTGCCCTCTCACTCCCTCTAACACTAACCTGACATTCACCTCTCTGCCCTCTCACTCCCTCTAACACTAACCTGACATTCACCTCTCTGCCCTCTCACTCCCTCTAACACTAACCTGACATTCACCTGACATTCACCTCTCTGCCGTCTCACT
The DNA here is from genome assembly GCF_018296145.1 of Oncorhynchus tshawytscha. Lineage (NCBI taxonomy): Eukaryota > Metazoa > Chordata > Actinopteri > Salmoniformes > Salmonidae > Oncorhynchus > Oncorhynchus tshawytscha. The sequence continues at coordinate 34,018,742 of NC_056450.1, read as the reverse complement.
GTATCTCTCTAACACTAACCTGACCTTCACCTCTCTGCCCTCTCACTCCCTCTAACACTAACCTGACCTTCACCTCTCTGCCCTCTCACTCCCTCTAACACTATCCTGACATTCACCTCTCTGCCCTCTCACTCCCTCTAACACTAACCTGACATTCACCTCTCTGCCCTCTCACTCTCACTCTCTCTAACACTAACCTGACATTCACCTCTCTGCCCTCTCACTCCCTCTAACACTAACCTGACATTCACCTCTCTGCCCTCTCACTCCCTCTAACACTAACCTGACATTCACCTGACATTCACCTCTCTCTGCCCTCTCTCTGCCCTCGCTCTGCCCTCTTTCTCTCTTCAGATAGAGAATCTTTTGGAGCAGTTAAAGGACAAGGACAAGCAGCTGACGGGTCTGAGAGACAGAGTCAAGGGTCTCCAGACTGACTCCAGCAACACAGACACAGCACTGACCACGCTGGAGGAGGCCCTGTCTGAAAAGGTATGCTAGGCCGGGAGGACGGCAGAAGGAAAGAGAGAGACGGATAGGGAGACAACGGTATTGAGAGAACGACAGAGTAGGAAAAAGAGGAGGGAGTCTCCAGCATCATAGACTGGACAGCGAGTATGAGTAGGAGAAAGACTAGTGTGAAGTGACAGAATTCCTTCCAGATAGAAAGGGATATAGATAGATTGTCTGTAGATGAAGGACAGGACCCATGCTGAGTGTAAAGGATGTTTACTCATTCTCTCTACAGTTAGTGTGATGTCATAGACAGGTTTTAACTGGCCCTGCTCACACAGTCAGACCACCTCACTGTTGCTGACCACATAAACATCAACTCAGACTGATAGATATACAATGGAACAGATGCAGGGAAACCCCAGAGCCTCGGTATCTCCACGACGACTATAGAGATTGAGGATGAGGATACGAGTGGTTATGATTGGAGATAGATGATCAACTCATATGTTATTTGTCACTTGCGCTGAAAACAACAACCTTACAGTGAAATGCTTACTTACAAGCCCTTAACCAACAATGCAGTTTAATTAAGATTTAAAAACATATATATTTAACAAATAATTAAGGCGCAACAATAAAATAACAGTATTGCGGCTATATACAGAGAATTCCAGTACAGATTCAATGTGCGGGGGCACCAGTTATTTGAGGTAATTTGATCATGTAGGTAGAGGTAAAGGGACTATGCATGAGTAATAAACAGAATAGCTTCAGCATAAAAATGGGGGGTAGGGACAATGCAAATATTCCGGGTAGCCATTAAATTAACTGTTCCAGAGTTATGGCATGGTGGTAGAAGCTGTTAAGAAGCCTTTTTGTCCTAGACTTGGCGCTCCGGTACCGCTTGCCGTGCGGTAGTAGAGAGAACAGTCTATGACTAGGGTGGCTGGAGTCCTTGGCAATTTTTTGGGCCTTCCTCTGACACCGCCTGGTATAGAGGTCCTGGATGGTAGGACCGTACTGGGCCGTATGCACTACCCTCTGTAGTGCCTTGTGGTAGGAGGCCGAGCAGTTACCATACCAGGCGGTGATGCAACCATTCAGGATACTCTCTAATTTTTGAGGATCTGCGGGCCCATGGTGTTGAATGCTAAGCTGTAGTCAATGAATAGCATTCTCACAGGTGTTCATTTTGTCCAAGTGGGAAAGGGCAGTGTGGAGTGCAATAGAGATTGCATCATCTGTGGATCTGTTGGGGCGGTATGCAAATTGGAGTGTGTCTAGGTTTCCTGGGATAATGCTGTTGATGTGAGCCATGACCAGCCTTTCAATGCACTTCATGGCTACAGACGTGAATGCTACAGGTCGGTAGTCATTTAGGCAGGTTACCTTAGTGTTCTCGGACACCGAGATGGTGGTCTGCTTGAAACATGGGTTATTTCAGACTCGGTCAGGGACAGGTTGAAAATGTCAGTGAAGACATTTGCAGGCTGGTCAGTGCATGCTCTGAGTACACGTCCTGGTAATTCGTCTGGCACTGCGGCCTTGTGAGTGTGCTGACCTGATCACATAGTCGTCCGGATCAGCTGATGCTCTCATGCATGACTCAGTGTTGCTTGCCTCGAAGCGAGCATAGAAGTTATTTAGCTCGTCTGGTAGGCTTGTGTCGCAGGGCAGCTTGTGGCTGTGCTTCCCTTTGTAGTCCGTACTAGTTTGCAAGCTCTGCCACATCCGACGAGCGTCTGAGCCGGTGTAGTAGGATTCAATCTCAGTCCTGTATTGACGCTTTGCCTGTTTGATGGTTCGTCAGGAGGATATAGCAGGATTTCTTCTAAGGGTCCAGGTTAGAGTCTCCCTCCTTGAAAGTGGCAGCTCTACCCTTTAGCTCAGTGCGGATGTTACTTGTAATCCATGGCTTCTGGTTGGGGTATGTACGTACGGTCACTGTGGGGACAACGTCATCAGTTATGATGTGGTGTACTCCTCAATGCCATCGGAAGAATCCCGGAACATATTCCAGTCTGTGCTATCCGGGTTAGACTGTGTAGAGCAAAACAGTCTTGTAGCTTAGCATTTGCGTCCTCTGACCACTTCCTTATTGAGCGAGTCACTGGTACTTCCTGCTTTAGTTTTTGCTTTATAAGCAGGAATCAGGAGGATAGAGTTATGGTCAGATTTGCCAAATGATGGGCGAGTTACAAACAACGCGAAAAAATGAACAAAATAGCACAGTTGGTTAGGAGCACATAAAACGGCAGCCATCCCCTCCGGTGCCATTCTTTGGCTATGGAGGGGATGATGACGATGATGAAGACTCCATCACATTAGGTTAGATTCCTGACTTAAATTTTTATCAAGGGAAACCAATACACTTTTGAGACAGTTCCATCACTTACAAAGTCACCATCTCGACCTAACCGATGGCTTTGTAGAGTTGTATAGGGCAAGGTAGAGCTGTGTAGAGCAATGTAGAGCTGTGTAGAGCTATGTAGGGCTGGGAAGGGCCGGGTAGACTGTGTAGAGCTATGTAGGGCCGGGTAGACTGTGTAGGGCTCTGTAGGGCTGGGAAGGGCCGGGTAGACTGTGTAGAGCTATGTAGGGCCAGGTATAGCTGTGTAGAGCAATGTAGGGCTGGGAAGGGCTGGGTAGACTGTGTAGAGCTATGTAGGGCTGGGAAGGGCCGGGTAGACTGTGTAGAGCTATGTAGGGCCGGGTAGACTGTGTAGAGCTATGTAGGGCCGGGTAGACTGTGTAGAGCTATGTAGGGCCGGGTAGACTGTGTAGAGCTATGTAGGGCCGGGTAGACTGTGTAGAGCTATGTAGGGCCGGGTAGACTGTGTAGAGCTCTGTAGGGCCGGGTAGGCTGTGTAGAGCTATGTAGGGCTGGGTAGGGCCAGGTAGGCTGTGTAGGGCTATGTAGGGCTGGGAAGGGCCGGGTAGACTGTGTAGGGCAGTGTAGGGTTGAGAAGGCTATCTACGGCTCTGTAGGCTTGAGAATGACTCCATTGATCCCTCCATTGAGTTACAGTGCATCTGTGTGTGTTGGTCTGGCTAAGTGGATGAGATGGATGCTAATTGTTGGTTCTAAACAGACTGAGTTTGTTTTCTCTGGGTTGGTTGGTGAGAGAACAGCTGTTGTTCATAAGACCTCACCTCAGCGTTAGTCAGTTAGCCCTCCCCACAGCCGTCGCTATGCTAGCGCCACACATGAATCACCTTTCAGGTCAACACAGGCTTTGATTTTAGCTAATTGTTTTCGCTAAAGGTTGCCGTGTGGGATACGTATCCAATAAAAAGGCTTAATTTTCCAGAATTCAGGTTGAACAAGTCACTTTCCGGTAACTTGGGAAGTCTTACTCAACCAGGACAAAATTCCGATGTGTATTTTTTTTGTTTTCTCCTTTGAAAATCGGCGTGTTTTTCCTTCTATACACAAACACTGAGCGATATGTTTATGTATTTACAACGACAGCTAAGGACTTCTCATGATTTCTAAACATCATCTGTTGATGTTACAAGGGCATTGCTCAACTGACAGTGGTCATTCCTAACGTCGTCATCGCCACCCTCATCATCATCATCGTGGTCATGGTTTTCAGTGTAGATGAGGGTGTGTTGTGGAGGACTGGTGTGGACCACTAAAGATAACTGTGAAGGGCAGTATGGAGTGATGGGACCATGCTCACCTTTGTTCCACATGTTTAACAGGGGTTAACAGGGCTGCCAGGGGTTAGTGCTGCGTGGTGTGTGTGTGTGTTTGTATATGAGTGTGTGTGTGTGTTTGATGGAGGTTGAGTGTGATTGGCTGGGCTGAGGTGTATCCTGGTCTGCCAAGTGTAAACTCATGTCAGGAACTGACGGAAGAGAGGCAATGCAAACAACCTTAGTGGAACCGGACAAGACAGGCAGTGGTGTTCTGCATTTGGTTCTGTTTTATGAGATGATGCAGTAGGCTTTGTCCAGTCACCCCATATCCATAGTATGGATATAGTTAGTATGGATTATAGTATGGATATAGTTAGTATGGATATAGTTAGTATGGATATAGTTAGTATGGATATAGTTAGTATGGATATAGTTAGTATGGATATAGTTAGTATGGATATAGTTAGTATGGATATAGTTAGTATGGATATGGATATAGTTAGTATGGATATAGTTAGTATGGATATAGTTAGTATGGATATGGATATAGTTAGTATGGATATAGTTAGTATGGATATAGTTAGTATGGATATGGATATAGTTAGTATGGATATAGTTAGTATGGATATAGTTAGTATGGATATAGTTAGTATGGATATAGTTAGTATGGATATAGTTAGTATGCCAAAAGTTCCTGGATGTCGCACTACATTCGCCAAAATACGAAGTATACAATAAGTATACAAGCAGTGCACACTATTTCAGTGCTTTTAACCCCATAATGCAATTCTTCTGAAAATGGGCATGGCTTCAAAATTGGCTGACAATTTGTTAGCTACGCTACCCTTTACGAACCGCATAGCATATCATTACAGCACTATGTATGTTTGCTAGCTACCTAACCTTAGTTGGCTGCTAATACATCGAACTTGCCAGTATATTAACGATATGCTATCTAACTAACTAACCAACGTTTATTTAATTGATTATTCACGTCATTCTTAGCTTAGCTACGTGGTATAGTCGTTGTGCGTTCTCAATGGACATTGTTAATGCGGGTCGTAAATTCACTCTGGCTATCTACTCTGATTTCAGAGCACTCTCATCTGAATGTGCCAGAGCACAGAATAACTGATATGACCGGTGTCAGTAAATGTCAACAAAAAAAAAGCAATTAAATTGTTGCTAGCGTCACAGTCACCAACGCTCTGGGTAACATGAAAACAGTCTAACCAGCTCTGCTCAGAGTGAGCTGTTGTCTCATTTGTGCCTAGAAGTAGCTACTGTAGCAAGTTAGCCAGTTAGTTTGGGTGCTTGACCGCCGTTTTGAGGTGAACCCGACTCCTCGGCCAGAGCTTCTCGTGTGCGCTCTGAACGCTCCTGAGTTTACAAACACACTGAATTTACCAATGCCCAGAGTGCACTCTGGCACTCCAGATAGAATTTACCAATGCAAGGAGTGCACTCTGGCACTCCAGATAGAATTTACCAATGCCCAGAGTGCACTCTGGCACTCCAGATAGAATTTACCAATGCCCAGAGTGCACTCTGGCACTCCAGATAGAATTTACCAATGCCCAGAGTGCACTCTGGCACTCCAGATTGAATTTACCAATGCCCAGAGTGCACTCTGGCACTCCAGATTGAATTTACCAATGCCCAGAGTGCACTCTGGCACTCCAGATTGAATTTACCAACACCCAAAGTCATAAGATGTCTAGCTAGTAATTTGTTATGCTAACAAGCTAGCAAGAGGTTGCATAGCAACCACATCAACTTCCGGTAGACAAGTGTAGCGCTAGTCAGCTCAACTGAAAGGATATCGTTAGTTTACAGTATACAAAAAATAACTAATAGTATACAGTATGTAGTATATACCCATTAAGTATGTAGCATACAGTATGTTGGTATGGGTATTCAAACAGAGCTTTAGTCTACCCATAGCCCAGCCTGATAAAGAGAGTCTTGGCTAGCATTGGACTGTTGCAGTCTGTATAGGGTGTTCATAATGAGTTTACAGGAGTGACAGTGTGTGTGATGGAGGGTGTGTGTGTACCCCTAATCTCTCAGGCTTGTTACAAACCTGCAAATGCAGCCAGTCACTACCCACAATGCCCTGGTTCTAATTAGCTAACTGGGGCAGAGTGCCTATACCAAGCGATCCTCCCTGACTGTGTGTGTGTCTGGCATGTCAAGGAGACATATTTCACTATCAGGTCCTTGTTTTCAACCTCTAAACCCAGACAACTCTGAGATATTGTTGAGTAGATGAGAAACACACAGGACTAATTAGCTGTGTATTTCCTCTCTTCCCCTCCCTCTCTGACACCTCTCTTCCTCTCCCTCTCTTCCCCTCCCTATCTGACACCTCTCTTCCCCTCCCTCTCTTCCCCTCCCTCTCTTCCCCTCCCTCCCTGACACCTCTCTTCCCCTCCCTCTCTTCCCCTCCCTCCCTGACACCTCTCTTCCCCTCCCTCTCTTCCCCTCCCTCTCTTCCCCTCCCTCCCTGACACCTCTCTTCCCCTCCCTCTCTTCCCTCCCTCTCTGACACCTCTCTTCCCCTCCCTCCCTGACACCTCTCTTCCCCTCCCTCTCTGACACCTCTCTTCCCCTCCCTCTCTTCCCCTCCCTCTCTGACACCTCTCTTCCCCTCCCTCTCTGACACCTCTCTTCCCCTCCCTCCCTGACACCTCTCTTCCCCTCCCTCTCTGACACCTCTCTTCCCCTCCCTCTCTTCCCCTCCCTCTCTGACACCTCTCTTCCCCTCCCTCTCTGACACCTCCTCCCCTCCCTCTCTTCCCCTCCCTCTCTTCCCCTCCCTCCCTGACACCTCTCTTCCCCTCCCTCTCTGACACCTCTCTTCCCCTCCCTCTCTTCCCCTCCCTCCTGACACCTCTCTTCCCCTCCCTCTCTTCCCCTCCCTCCCTGACAACTCTCTTCCCCTCCCTCTCTGACACCTCTCTTCCCCTCCCTCTCTTCCCCTCCCTCCCTGACACCTCTCGTCCCCTCCCTCCCTGACACCTCTCTTCCCCCCTCTCTGACACATCTCTTCCCCTCCCTCTCTTCCCCTCCCTCTCTGACACCTCTCTTCCCCTCCCTCCCTGACACCTCTCTTCCCCCTCTCTGACACATCTCTTCCCCTCCCTCTCTTCCCCTCCCTCTCTGACACCTCTCTTCCCCTCCCTCTCTGACACCTCTCATTAAGGTTAGGCCTGTGCTGTTTTTCATCTCTTTGATGGTTAAAGCTACCAATTATTGTAAACCCTTCCTCTGCATTTAACATGTAAAACAAACACCTGAACACACCTCTCTCTCTCTCTCCTCCTCCTCTCTCTCTCTCTCTCTGTCTCTCTCTCTCTCTCTCTCTCTCTCTCTCTCTCTCTCTCTCTCTCTCTCTCTCTCTCTCTCTCTCTCTCTCTCTCTCTCTCTCTCTCTGTCTCTGTCTCTGTCTCTCTCTCTCTCTCTCTCTCTCTCTCTCTCTCTCTCTCTCTCTCTCTCTCTCTCTCTCTCTCTCTCTCTCTCTCTCTCTCGCTCTCTCTCTCTCTCTCTCTCTCTGTCTCTCTCTCTCTCCTCTCTCTCTCTCTCTCTCTCTCTCTCTCTGTCTGTCTGTCTGTCTGTCTGTCTGTCTGTCTGTCTGTCTGTCTGTCTGTCTCTGTCTGTCTGTCTGTCTGTCTGTCTGTCTGTCTGTCTCTCTCTCTCTCTCTCTCTGTCTCTCCCTGTCTCTCTCTCTCTCTCTCTAAATTTCAATTCAATATAAGGAGCTTTACTGGCATGGGAAACATGTTAACATTGCCAAAGCAAGTGAAATAGATAATAAACACGAGTGAAATAAACAAAAAAAAATGAACAGTAAACATTACACTCACAGAAGTTCCAAAAGAATAAAGACATTACAAATGTCATATTATGTGCAAATAGTTAATGTACAAAAAGGAAAATAAACATAAATATGGGTTGTATTTACAATGCTCACTGTTTGTTCTTCACTGGTTGACCTTTTCTTGTGGCAACAGGTCACACATCTTGCTGCTGTGATGGCACACTGTGGTATTTCACCCAGTAGATATGGGAGTTTATCAAAATTGGGTTTGTTTACGAATTCTTTGTGGGTCTGTGTAATCTGAGGGAAATATGTCTCTCTAATATGGTCATACATTGGGCAGGAGGTTGGGAAGTGCAGCTCAGTTTCCACCTCATTTTGTGGGCAGTGAGCACATAGCCTGTTTTCTCTTGAGAGCCATGTCTGCCTACGGTGGCCTTTTGCAATAGCAAGGCTATGCTCACTGAGTCTGTACATAGTCAAAGGTCAGGTGTTCTGCCACTGTGTACCCTCTGTTTAGGGCCAAATAGCATTCTAGTTTGCTCTGTTTGTTTTGTAAATTCTTTCCAATGTGTCAAGTAATTATCTTTTTGTTTTCTCATGATTTGGGTTGGGTCTAATTGTGTTGCTGTCCTGGGGCTCTGTGGGGTGTGTTTGTGTTTGTGAACAGAGCCCCAGGACCAGTTTGCTTAGGGGACTCTTCTCCAGGTTCATCTCTCTGTAGGTGATGGCTTTGTTATGTAAGGTTTGGGAATCGCTTCCTTTTAGGTGGTTGTAGAATTTAACTCCTCTTTCTGGATTTTGATAATGAGCGGGTATCGGCCTAATTCTGCTCTGCATGCATTATTTGGTGTTCTACGTTGTACACAGAGGATATTTTTGCAGAATTCTGCAAGCAGAGTCTCAATTTGGTGTTTGTCCCATTTTGTGAGTTCTTGGTTGGTGAGCGGACCCCAGACCTCACAACCATAAAGGGCAATGGGTTCTATAACTGATTCAAGTATTTTTAGCCAGATCCTAATTGGGATGTCAAATTGTATCTTCCTTTTGATGGCATAGAAGGCCCTTCTTGCCTCGTCTCTCAGATCGTTCACAGCTTTATGGAAGTTACCTGTGGCGCTGATGTTTAGGCCAAGGTATGTATCGTTTTTTGGCAACGGTGTCTAGATGGAAGTTGTATTTGTGGTACTGGCGACTGGACCTTTTTTTGCAACACCATTATTTTGGTCTTACTGAAATTTACTGTCAGGGTTCAGGTCTGACAGAATCTGTGCAGAAGATCTAGGTGTTGCTGTAGGTCCTTCTTGGTTGGGGACAGAAGCACCAGATCACCAGCTAACAGTAGACATTTGACTTCAGATTCTAGTAGGGGGAGGCCGGGTGCTGCAGACTATTTTACTGCCTTTGCCAATTCGTTGATATATATGTTGAAGACGGTTGGGCTTAAGCTGCATCCCTGTCTCTCTCTCTCTCTCTCTCTCTCTCTCTCTCTCTCTCTCTCTCTCTCTCTCAATTCAGTTCAATTCAAGGTTTTTTTTGCTTGGGAAACATATGATTACATTACCAAGGCAAGTGAAGTAGAAACAAAAGTCAAATAAACAATTAAAAATTAACTCTCTCTGGCGCTCTGTCTCTGGCTCTCTGGCTCTGGCTCTCTGTCTCTGGCTCTCTAGCTCTCTGTCTCTGGCTCTCTGTCTCTGGCTCTCTAGCTATCTGGCTCTGGCTCTCTGTCTCTGGCTCTGGCTCTCTCTCTCTCTGGCTCTTTCTGGCTCTCTGTCTCTGGCTCTCTGGCTCTCTGTCTCTGGCTCTCTGTCTCTGGCTCTGTCTCTGGCTCTCTAGCTCTCTGGCTCTGGCTCTCTGTCTCTGGCTCTCTGTCTCTGTCTCTGTCTCTAGCTCTCTGTCTCTGGCTCTCTGTCTCTGTCTCTGGCTCTCTGGCTCTCTGTCTCTGGCTCTCTGGCTCTGCTCTGTCTCTGGCTCTCTGCTCTCTGTCTCTGGCGCTCTGTCTCTGGCGCTCTCTCTCTGGCTCTTTCTGGCTCTCTGTCTCTGGCTCTCTGCTCTCTGTCTCTGGCTCTCTGCTCTCTGCTCTGGCTCTGTCTCTGGCTCTCTCTGCTCTCTGTCTCTGGCTCTCTGTCTCTGGCTCTCTCTGCTCTGTCTCTGTCTCTGCGCTCTCTCTCTGGCTCTTTCTGGCTCTCTGTCTCTGGCTCTCTGTCTCTGGCTCTCTGTCTCTGGCTCTCTGGCACTCTGTCTCTGGCTCTCTGGCTCTCTGGTGCTCTCTCTCTGGCTCTCTGTCTCTGTCTCTCTGTCTCTCTGTCTCTCTGTCTCTGTCTCTCTAGCTCTCTGTCTCTGGCTCTCTCTTTCTGTCTCTCTGTCTCTCTGTCTCTGGCTCTCTGTCTCTGGCTCTCTAGCTCTGGCTCTGGCTCTCTGTCTCTGGCGCTCTCTCTCTGGCTCTCTAGCTCTCTGTCTCTGGCTCTCTGTCTCTGGCTCTCTAGCTATCTGGCTCTGGCTCTCTGTCTCTGTCTCTCTGTCTCTGGCTCTCTAGCTCTCTGTCTCTGGCTCTCTGTCTCTGTCTCTCTGGCGCTCTGTCTCTGGCTCTCTGGCTCTCTGTCTCTGGCTCTCTGGCTCTCTGTCTCTGGCTCTCTGTCTCTCTCTCTCTGGCTGCTCTGTCTCTGGCTCTCTGTCTCTGGCTCTCTGTCTCTGGCTCTCTAGCTCTCTGTCTCTGGCGCTCTGTCTCTGGCGCTCTCTCTCTGGCTCTTTCTGGCTCTCTGTCTCTGGCTCTCTGTCTCTGACTCTCTGTCTCTGGCTCTCTGTCTCTGTCTCTCTAGCTCTCTGTCTCTGTCTCTCTGTCTCTGTCTCTCTGGCGCTCTGTCTCTGGCTCTCTGGCTCTCTGGCGCTCTCTCTCTGGCTCTCTGTCTCTGTCTCTGTCTCTCTGTCTCTCTGTCTCTGTCTCTCTAGCTCTCTGTCTCTGGCTCTCTCTTTCTGTCTCTCTGTCTCTCTGTCTCTGGCTCTCTGTCTCTGGCGCTCTCTCTCTGGCTCTTTCTGGCGCTCTGTCTCTGTCTCTCTAGCTCTCTGTCTCTGGCTCTCTGTCTATCTCTCTAGCTCTCTCGCTGGCTCTCTCTCTGGCTCTCTCTGTCTCTCTCTCTAGCTCTCTCTCTAGCTCTCTCTCTGTCTCTCTGTCTCTGTCTCTCTGTCTATCTCTCTAGCTCTCTCGCTGGCTCTCTCTCTGGCTCTCTCTCTGTCTCTCTGTCTCTCTCTCTGTGGCTCTCTCTCTCTGGCTCTCTTGCTCTCTCTCTAGCTCTCTCTCTCTGGCTCTGTGTCTATGGCTCTCTAGCTCTCTGTCTCTGTCTCTGTCTCTCTCTCTCTCTCTATCTGTCTCTCTCTCTACACTGTTATTTATGATGGTCTTTTATGAGCGTCTCTCCTGCTTCGCACTTCTAACAGCTCCAGACTAGTGGAGAGACACCTGGCTACACTGTTGGCGAGGCTTTTCACCTGGGCTGTATCATTACTGTAGCATTTCAGCTAAATGATGCAGAAGCATCAGTACTCAGTGGAGGGGTGTCATTGACTTGTCTTTCCACTAGTGTATCTACTCTGTGTAATGACGACACGACAGTGTCAGAGGACAACTGTTGCTGACCCTGTTGGCGAGGCTTTTCTATCTCTGTCTGTTCTGTCTTTTTCCTATCTCCCTCTCTCTCTGGCTCTCTGTCTCTCTCTCCCCCTCTCTCTCTCTGGCTCTCTGTCTCTCTCTCCCCCTCTCTCTCTGGCTCTCTGTCTCTCTCTCCCCCTCTCTCTCTGGCTCTCTGTCTCTCTGTCTCTCTGTCTCTCTCTCCCCCTCTCTCTCTGGCTCTCTGTCTCTCTGTTAGGAGCGAGTGATTGAGCGTTTGCGTGAGCAGAAGGAGCGGGAGGACAGGGCACGGCTGGAGGAGGTGGAAAGGATGAGGAAGGAGAACCAGGACCTGAAGGATAGACTCTCCATCCTGACAACACACACACCTGGGGTAAGGAAGGCCAGAGTGTGTGTGTGTGTGTGTGTGTGTGTGTGTGTGTGTGTCCATCCATACTTCAAGTGCATTAATGCATATGTGTGTTTGCATTGATACTTAGTCTCTGTCAAACCATAAATATCTGACGCACACAGTGAACCTGTTGTTCTGAGACACCAAAGCTAGTTCACACAGGCTATAAACAAATAACAAAACATTTTCACAATCCTTTTACTGCCGAATACCTCCAACCGACATTATCACACTTTGTAATTATTGTTTTATTATACAAAAAGAATTAGAAGAATTGACTATTAAAATCCTTCTGCTGCAGTTGTAATAGGCTACCTGCAGCCTATATTTACAGTGTTAACATCCACAGTAAAAGTAATGCCGTTCTTCTGGCTCCTTATACATCCCTGGAAGCCCTGCTTTGATGAATTAAACAAGTGTGATTTATAGATTGATCCCTCCGTCCCTGTCCAGGTGCCAAGACAGTTCTCACTCAGCTCCAGTCTACAAGCCAGAGCAGACTCTCACACACTTTACGAGAATGTTTTCTTTCATACTCATAAAGGCGTACACATATCATTCCTGTGAAATGATATCTTGTTGAATGTTGACGCGGGGTAACATGAAAGATGTACCTCCTGTAAAACCTCCTGAATGGGTCTTTGTAGAGAACACATACACATTCTGATAGAAGTATAGACATGATTGGATGATTATGTGCAGAATGTGGCTTTCAGACATGTTATGTAAACATATACAAATTATAAATATGTGTGTGTGTGTGTGTGTGTGTGTGTGTGTGTGTGTGTGTGTGTGTGTGTGTGTGTGTGTGTGTGTGTGTGTGTGTGTGTGTGTGTGTGTGTGTGTGTGTGAGTGAGTGAGTGAGTGAGTGAGTGTGTGTGTGTGTGTGTGTGTGTGTGTGTGTGTGTGTGTGTGTGTGTGTGTGTGTGGTGGGGGTTCAATGGAGTGTGAGAGATTCAGAGTGTTGTTGAAGTAGTACTGCAGTGGGTCAGAGGTCACTTGACACACTGTGGTGGATTACAGACAGATTACAGACCCTTATGGTAATAGATTAGAAACAGATTACAGACAGATTACAGACCCTTATGGTGATAGATTAGAAACAGATTACAGACAGATTACAGACCCTTATGGTGATAGATTAGAAACAGATTACAGACAGATTACAGACCCTTATGGTGAAAGATTAGAAACAGATTACAGACAGATTACAGACCCTTATGGTGAAAGATTAGAAACAGATTACAGACCCTTATGGTGATAGATTACAGACAGATTACAGACCCTTATGGTGAAAGATTAGAAACAGATTACAGACAGATTACAGACCCTTATGGTGATAGATTACAGACAGATTACAGACCCTATGGTCATTGATTAGGAACAGATTTACAAACAGATTACAGACCTTTATGGTGAAAGATTAGAAACAGATTACAGACAGATTACAGACCCTTATGGTGATAGATTAGAAACAGATTACAGACAGATTACAGACCCTTATGGTGATAGATTAGAAACAGATTACAGACAGATTACAGACCCTTGTGGTGAAAGATTAGAAACAGATTACAGACAGATTACAGACCCTTATGGTGATAGATTACAGACAGATTACAGACCCTTATGGTGATAGATTAGAACAGATTACAGACAGATTACAGACCCTTATGGTGATAGATTAGAAACAGATTACAGACAGATTACAGACCCTTATGGTGATAGATTAGAAACAGATTACAGACCCTTATGGTGATAGATTAGAAACAGATTACAGACAGATTACAGACCCTTATGGTGAAAGATTAGAAACAGATTACAGACAGATTACAGACCCTTATGGTGATAGATTACAGACAGATTACAGACAGATTACAGACCCTTATGGTGATAGATTACAGACAGATTACAGACCCTTATGGTCATTGATTAGGAACAGATTTACAAACAGATTACAGACAGATTACAGACCCTTATGGTGAAAGATTAGAAACAGATTACAGACAGATTACAGACCCTTAATGGTGATAGATTAGAAACAGATGGTTTGTCAATACCAAACATACCAGTACAGATGTAGGATCTTCATTTGATCAATGTTTTGTAGCTGAGAATTTTGCTGCGCCACAGGAAATACAGATGAGCTTTGTGATTCACATGAATTCACTGAAACCCCCACTAACACACGGTTCTATTATCGGTATTGCACTATTCATGTAGTCTACTTTTTCTCAGCTAACAGCCTAACCACTGATCAAGCAACATTATCGACTAAATGTTCAAATCCTGTTGCTGCATGAATATTAAGATGCGACAATACAGGTCAAATTAAGTACCTACCATTCACTAGGCAAAAAACAAGACGCACACACACACACGCCGCACACACGCTCTCAGAGAGGTTGTTGATGTCCAGGTTCCCAACACTCCAGAGGTTTACTGGTCCTCCTTGACTTCCTCTAGGGAAAGGCCTCTCGGATGTGTGTCATCACAGAGGGCTAGTTTGGATGCATGGTAAAATAACCTGATAGAATCCCGTGACCTTTCACACCACATGTTTGTTTTAATGATGCAACAGGTTGGGCTGATGGAGGTCCTCTCTCTCTCTGTCTCTCTCCCCCTCTCTCTCTCTCTGTCTCTCCCCCCTCTCTCTCTCTCTGTCTCTCTCTCCCCCTATCTCTCTCTCTCTCTCTCTCTCTGTCTCTCCCACCCCCTCTCTCTCTCTCTCTCTCTCTGTCTCTCTCCCCCCTCTCTCTCTCTCTCTCTGTCTCTCTCCCCCTCTCTCTCTCCTCTGTCTCTCCCCCCTCTCTCTCTCTCTGTCTCTCTCCCCCTCTCTCTCCCTCTCTCTCTCTCTGTCTCTCCCCCCTCTCTCTCTCTCTCTCTCTCTGTCTCTCTCCCCCCCCTCTCTCATTCTCTCTCTCTGTCTCTCTCTATGGAGGTTTCTACCCTTCATTTAACTTGGTTCGACCTTGGTGGTCCACTCCAGACCATACATTTTAGTCTCTCCCTCTCCCTCTCCCTCTCTCTCTCTCCCTCTCCCTCTCCCTCTCCCTCTCCCTCTCCCTCTCCCTCTCCCTCTCCCTCTCCCTCTCCCTCTCCCTCCCTCTCTCTCTCTCTCTCTCTCTCTCCCTCTCTCCTCTCCCTCTCTCTCTCTCCCTCTCTGTCTCTCCCTCTCTCTCTCCCTCTCCCTCTAACCTCTCCCTCTCCCTCTCCCTCTCTCTCAATTCAATTAAATTCAAGGGGTCTCTCTCTCTCGCTCTCTCTCTCTCCCCTCTATCTCTCGTTACCTCTCATTCCTTCAACACTTCATTCCAGCCAGTCCTCTTGCTGACATTAATGACATAGTAGTCTCTGAGGAAATGAGGATAAGAGAAAGATAAGCCTCAATCTATCACTGATTATTACAGCAGACATGATGGACTGCAGAGAGCCAAAACGGGTCTTTCAGTGCTGTATGTAAATTGTTTACTGTGAGTTTCTGCATTCCAACAACTAACTCTGTCTCTCTCTCTATGTCTCTCCCTCTGTGTCTCTCTCTCTCTCTCTGTCTTTCTTTCTTGCTCTCTCTCGCTCTCTCTCTCTCTCTGTCTGTCTCTGTCTATCTGTCTGTTTGTCTGTCTCTCTTTCTCTGTCTCTCCCTCTCTCTGTCTCTGTCTCTCTCTCTCTCTGTCTCTCTCTCTCTCTGTCTCTCTCTCTGTCTCTCTCTCTGTCTCTCTCTCTCTGTCTCTCTCTCTCTCTCTGTCTCTCTCTCTGTCTCTCTCTCTCTGTCTCTCTCTCTGTCTCTCTCTCTCTCTGTCTCTCTCTCTGTCTCTCTCTCTCTGTCTCTCTCTCTGTCTCTCTCTCTCTCTGTGTCCCTTTCTCCAACCCCTACATGACTTTCTATACTGTGAGCTCTTAACGATGTAGTTCAGACAGCCGATCGGCATCAGCCTTACTGTATAGTCGCCAGGTGATTGGATAACCTAAAGCGGGGCCTAGTGGCCACACATATTTTAGTCATTTGTGATATTTACAATTCATATCATTTTCCAGGAATGATAATAGTAATTTCTATGACCATATAAGTAACAGTATCTTTACAAGCCTTCGCCCCACTGTCATAATATCCCAGAATCCTTATGGACCCGCTGCATTCACAGCCAATACTCTGGATCTGTCACTGTTTTCCATTTAAACACCATAACAATGTCCACTTCACTTAACGTTAATGTCTTTTGTGTTGGCTGACATTTGGGATGATGTGTGTGTGTGTGTGTGTGTGTTGGGAACTATCTGAGGAGGTAATGGGACTTCAGTGACGGTATGACCAGGGGTAAACATGTTCTCCACTTGCCGCTGGCATTACCCAAAGGGTTTCACTCTCAGGAGTTCAAATGTTTAGCTGTATCTGCATCTGTAAATGTATGTATTAGGAGGGTAGAGTTAACACAGTACACCAATGTATGTATTAGGAGGGTAGAGTTAACACAGTACACCAATGTATGTATTAGGAGGGTAGAGTTAACACAGTACACCAATGTATGTATTAGGAGGGTAGAGTTAACACAGTACACCAATGTATGTATTAGGAGGGTAGAGTTAACACAGTACACCAATGTATGTATTAGGAGGGTAGGGGTTACACAGTACACCAATGTATGTATTAGGAGGGTAGGGGTTACACAGTACACATCAGCTTTTCCTGTCCCTCTTTCATAAAGTGCCTCTACTTGTGCATTTTGTTTATGTTATGAGATGTTTTTCTAGTAAATGATACTTTGTTAGGTTTATGATCTATGCGTTTCAGAGTGGTTGACAGTAATAGTTAACAGCCGTCTGAAGTGTCTTTGGGGTTTTTTCTAATAACAGAGACAGAGCTACATGTAGGGTAACAGCTCATAGCGTTATCTAGGATTGGCTCCCTGCCTATACCAGTGTGTGTATGTATGTATGTGTGTGTGCGTGCTTGTATGTGTGTGATTGTATAGAGAGAGAGTTGATGATGTTTAAACGAGCGGCCTCAGCTGTCTCAACAAGCTAAACTATCCTCTGAAACACACAGACCTCTGAGAGGCAGACACAAACACAGGGAGGTAATTCTAGGTTACAGCCATCCTCTGGCAGATTTTTCTCTTCAAAAAAAAAGAATCAATCACTGCAGCTCTGTCAGTTTTTACAGTGTTTGACTCGAGATGTTTGGTGGTCTTATAAAATCACTGGTAACCAGAGAGGTATGAAGGGTAATTTCATTATGAATTAGAAGAAAATACTAAACTCCAGGATAGAGGGATGTTTCAGAGAGCAGGCTGAGTGGAGGCCACAGGAAAGAAGGGAGGAGAGAAGAGAAGGGAGGAGAGAAGAGAAGGGGGAGAGAAGAGAAGGGAGGAGAGAAGAGAAGGGAGGAGAGAAGAGAATGGGGGAGAGAAGAGAAGGGGGGAGAGAAGAGAAGGGAGGAGAGAAGAGAAGGAGGAGAGAAGGGGGAGAGAAGAGAAGGGAGGAGAGAAGAGAAGGGAGGAGAGAAGAGAAGGGAGGAGAGAAGAGAAGGGGGAACTAAGAAGGAAGGAATGAAAGGGCCGGGTTGAATGAGATAGAGGGCAGATTCCGCTGAAGGTTTACAGGTTCCTAGTGGTTAAGAGTATTGGGCCAGTAACTGAAAGGTCATTGGTTCGAATCCCCTTGCCGGCAAGGTGGAAAAATCTGCCGTTCTGCTCTTGAGCAAGGCAGTTAACCCCCAACATCAACTGTTCCCCGGGTGCCAATGACATCGATTAAGGCAGATTTTGATTCAGAGGAGTTGGGTTTAAATGCAGAAGAAACTGTATTTCGGTTGAATGATTCAATTGTGTAACTGACTAGGTATCCCCTTTCACTTCCGCCCCCCTATCCTTTACCATAAAGGGGTGAACAAATATCTGACCCTGTATCAGTGTTTTGGGGCAGCATCTTCCTGGTTCTGGCTCCAGAAAGGAGTATGAGTTCTATGAGATGAGGATGATATAACGAATGTCTCTCCATTCATAGTACTGTTTGTGACTGTCACTGTTTGTGACTGTCTTCCTCTCTTCTTTATTCCCTTGGCCCTCCTCTCTCTTCTTCTTTATTTCCTTGGTCCTCTACAGTCCCAGAATACGGAAGAGTCAACCAGGAAGTTGTTAGAGGTCAGCGACAGGATCAAGCTGCTGGAGGAGGAAGTGACGCGCTACCGAGAAGAGTCTGGGAAGTCCCAAGCTGAGGTGGAGAGGCTCATGGGTATCCTGAGAGAGCAAGAGACGGAAAGAACCAACAAGGAGAAGAAGATCACTGAGCTGGAGAGGTGAGAGGTCACCACCCTACCACTGGAGTTTCTACCCTTTCTTTTTACCTAACCTTTATCCTATCCCTAACCCTTCTCCTATCCCTAAAACCTTCTCCTATCCCTAACCCTTATCCTATCCCTAACCCTTCTCCCATCCCTAACCATTCTCCTAACTCTAACCCCTACCCTTCTCCTAACTCTAATCCCTACCCTTCTCCTAACCCAAACCCCTAACCCTTACCCTTCTCCTAATCCCTAACCTTCTCCTAACCCCTACCCTTCTCCTAACTCTAACCCCTAAACCCAAACCCCTAAACCCTACCCTTCTCCTAATCCCTAACCTTCTCCTAACCCCTACCCTTCTCCTAACCCTAAACCCTACCCTTCTCCTAACCCGAACCCTTACCCTTCTCCTAACCCCTACCCTTCTCCTAACCCTAACCCCTACCCTTCTCCTGGTTCTTCTCAACACTGGGAGGGGTAAGGGCTAGAGGAACTAACTAAGCCATGTTTTCAGACCTATCTCTGCTAACACTGCATCTTCAGATATATACATGCGCATGAGACGTTCATGACTAGCTCTATATTCTACATCTGATTCATTCTAGAGGAGGCTACTTTAGATAAACTGTCTGGAGTTTCGTACTCTTGAGAACACTTACGTCATGGGTCTAATTTCCTAACTGTGGGAAGAATCCATTTGAGTGTGTCCCATTTGACTTGAATGTTTTGGTTTTACTCCAGTCTATGCTATTGGTTGCATACACAGACCCTGAATACAGCCATGAGACTTCCCATTGGAGCTTTGTTGCAGCTGGGTTAATGGGTTGTGTCATATGTTTTTATGTCAATGTCTGCAGATCTGGGTGAGTATCACTAGTGTTTTGTTGTGGCACCGATACCTCCAGAGATCCCATTCTCTGCACCTACCGTCTCTGTTCCTCTTCTTCTGTCTTCTCCATCCATCAGCATCATCATTAACACAACATTGGTTTCATATACAGTACCAGTCAAAAGTATGGACACACCTACTCATTCCAGCATTTTTCTTTATTTTTTACTATTTTCTACATTGTAGAGTAATAGTGGAGACATCAAAACTATGAAATAACACATATGGAATCATGTAGTTAACAACAAAGTCTTAAAAAATGTAAAAAATATTTTAGATTCTTCAAAGTAGTCACTGTTTGCCTTGATGACAGCTTTGCACACTCTTGGCATTCTCTCAACCAGCTTCATGAGGTAGTCACCTGGAATAAAGGACACCAATATAATATATTTTGATCTGTTTAACACTTTTTTGGTTACTACATGATTCCAATGTGTTATTTCATAGTTTTGATGTCTTCAGTATTATTCTACAATGTAGAAAATAGTAAAAAATAAAGAAAAATGCTGGAATGGGTAGGTGTGTCCAAACTTGTATTTCCTATATTAAAGTTTGAAACTGTGGGACATTTAGTCTAAAATCGACCACTCAGGAACCTTCGATTTGATTGCACTCCAGTGGCAGTTACAGTAGAAACCAAATAAATATAAACTCATTCACACAAAAGACCCCTGCTTGCAAATGTCCTGAGTGCTGTTACTAATCCAGCAGGGGAAACATAATGAAGGAACATTTACTTCTCTGGACATTGTGTGTTCTGTGTGTTGTTAAGTTCTCCATGGCCATATCATTTCCCAGCTCCTCAATATGTCTGCCTTATGTTGTCATCTATCTTTGTGGTGTTTCTCTTTGTGATCTCTGTTTTCTGTTTCTATGGTTCCTATGGGTGTGCGATATAGCAGGGTTCCTCCGTTGGGTTTTTTACCCTAGTACTACACAGCTGATTGAAATAATCAAAGCTTGATGATGGGTTGATTATTTGAATCAGCTGTATAGTACAGGGGGGGGGGCGACTCTGGGGAACCCTGCTGTATAGTACGGGGGGAGGACTTTGGGGAACCCTGCTGTATAGTACGGGAGGGGGCGACTTTGGGGAACCCTGCTGTATAGTACGGGGGGGGGCGACTTTGGGGAACCCTGCTGTATAGACTTTATAGAATTTGACAGAGTGCCAGTGGGAGGTATACAGCGCAGCCTAACCTTCCACCACACACCCCCATACCAGAACACCGCCCATACCAGAACACCCCCATACCAGAACACCCCCATACCAGAACACCGCCCATACCAGAACACCCCCATACCAGAACACCCCCATACCAGAACACCACCCAGACAGAACACCACCCAGACACCCAGATACCAGAACACCCCCAGACAGAACACCCCCAGACAGAACACCCCATACCAGAACACCCCCATACCAGAACACCCCCATACCAGAACACCCCCATACCAGAACACCACCCAGACAGAACACCCCCATACCAGAACACCCCCATACCAGAACACCACCCAGACAGAACACCCCCATACCAGAACACCCCCATACCAGAACACCCCCAGACAGAACACCCCCAGACAGATCACCCCCAGACAGATCGCCCCCAGACAAAGCACCACCCAGACAGAACACCCCCAGACAGATCATCCCCAGACAGATCACCCCCAGTCAGAACACCCTCAGACAGAACACCCCCAGTCAGAACACCCTCAGACAGAACACCCCCAGACAGATCATCCCCCAGACAGAACACCCCCAGACAGAACACCCCCATAGACAGAACACCCCCATAGACAGAACACCCCCAGACAGAACACCCCCAGACAGAACACCCCCAGACAGAACAACCCCCCAGACAGAACACCCCCAGACAGAACACCCCCAGACAGAACACCCCCAGACAGAACCCCCCAGACAGAACACCCCCATAGACAGACAGACAGACAGACAGGCAGACAGACAGACAGACAGACAGACAGACAGACAGACAGACAGACAGACAGACAGACAGACAGACAGACAGACAGACAGACAGACAGACAGACAGACAGACAGACAAAACAGATAGACAGAACACCACAGGCTGTTTATTCTCTCTGGACTTTATTGCTGGCACACTACTGCTCAATTATCTTCTGATTTATGGATTGGCATGGTGTGGGTGCCCAAATGAGGGGTTGCTTGGTGCCAAGGTGTGTGTGTGTGTGTGTGTGTGTGTGTGTGTGTGTGTGTGTGTGTGTGTGTGTGTGTGTGTGTGTGTGTGTGTGTGTGTGTGCCAGTGCTCAGTGGGAGATCCATAGGTACAAATAACAGGGCTTTGTTTGAAATTAGAAAAACACACTGCCAACTCATATGACACACACACACACACACACACACACACACACACACACACAACACACACACACACACACACACACACACACACACACACACACACAGCCTTGAATAGTTTACAGTACATTCAATGGTTTAGACTGTTAGAGAATGTTTGTTTCCTGTTTCATTCATAACCCATTACACATGCTTTATTCTGCATGGAAAAGTAAACCCATCCAATCTGAATTTATGATAAACTCTTCCCCTCCTCTCTCCCTGTTCCCTCTCTGTATGTTTCAACAAATTTTTCAAAAAGGGTCAACGTCTAGCCAGTGAGTGTGAGTGTGAGTGTGAGTGTGAGTGTGAGTGTGTGTGTGTGTGTGTGTGTGATGGTATTATGTTAGTGAGGTAGCGGACACAGTCTCCCCCTCAGGTCGTCCATCTTACTGATGCTCCTGTCTCATTACTGTCAGACACACACACACACACACACACACACACACACACACACACACACACACACACACACACACACACACACACACACACACACACACACACACACACACAGGGGTTCCTGTCTCATTACTGTCAGACCTACTCTTCTATCTGTGTGACCCCAGTTCTGAAGTCAGGACATGGGTCAGAGGTCACTGTGGGGTTAGTCTGCTGGACAGGACGGGATTCTCCCTTCAGCTCATACAGTACTCAGGCTCTGAACTTTGTGAGAGTAGGGTGGAGTAGGGTAGAGTAGGGTAGAGTAGAGTAGAGTAGAGTAGGGTGGAGTAGGGTAAAGTAGGGTAGGGTAAAGTAGGGTAGAGTAGAGTAGGGTGGGGTAGAGTAGAGTAGGGTAGAGTAGGATAGAGTAGGGTAGAGTAGGGTAGGGTAGGGTATGATAAAGTAGAGTAGGGTAGGATAGAGTAGGGTAGGGTGGGGCATGATAAAGTAGAGTAGGGTAGGATAGGGTAGGGTAGGATGTAGTAGAGTAGGGTAGGGTGGAGTAGGTTAGGACATAGTAGAGTAGACTAGGGTAGGGTTGGATGGGGTAGGATATAGTAGTGTAGGGTAGAGTAGACTAGGGTAGAGTAGGGTAGGATAGAGTAGGGTAGGGTAGAGTAGGGTAGGATAGAGTAGGATAGGGTAGGGTAGGATAGAGTAGGGTAGAGTCGAGTAGGGTAGGGTAGAGTAGGATAGAGTAGAGTAGAGTAGGGTAGAGTAGAGTAGGGTAGGATAGGGTAGGGTAGGATGTAGTAGAGTAGGGTAGGGTAGAGTAGAGTAGGTTAGGACATAGTAGAGTAGACTAGGGTAGGGTTGGATGGGGTAGGATGTAGTAGTGTAGGGTACAGTAGACTAGGGTAGAGTAGGGTAGTATACAGTAGGGTAGGGTAGGATAGAGTAGGGTAGGGTGGAGCAGGGTAGAGTAGGGTAGGATAGAGTAGGATAGAGTAGAGTGGGGTAGAGTAGGGTAGAGTGGGCTAGGGTAGAGTAGGGCAGAGTAGGGTAGGGTAGAGTAGAGTGAATAGGGTAGAGTAGTCTAGGGTAGAGTAGGGTGGAGTAGTCTAGGGTAAAGTGGGCTAGGGTAGGGTGGAGTAGGGTAGGGTAGACTAGTGTAGGGTAGAGTAGAGTAGAGCGCGGTAGGGTAGAGTAGGGTAGTGTAGAGTAGGGTAGGGTGGAGTAGAGTAGGGTAGGGTAGGGTAGGGTAGAGTAGGGTGGGGTGGATAAAAGTTGGGTAGAGTTGGGTAGAGTAAGGTAGGGTAGAGTAGGGTAGAGTAGATTAGGGTGAAGTGGGGTAGAGTAGGGTAGAGTAGAGTAGGGTAGAGTAGATTAGGGTGGAGTGGGGTAGAGTAGGGTAGAGTAGAGTAGGGTAGAGTAGAGTTGGGTAGGGTAGTGTAGAGTAGTGTAGGGTGGAGTAGAGTAGGGTAGAGTAGGTAGAGTAGGGTAGGGTGGAGTAGGGTAGAGTAGTGTAGGGTGGAGTAGAGTAGGGTAGAGTAGAGAAGGGTAGATTAGGGTATGGCTAGGTAGAGTAGGGTGGAGTAGACTAGGGTGGAGTAGAGTAGGGTAGGGTAGAGTAGAGTAGGGTAGAGTAGACTAGGGGGGAGTAGGGTAGTGTAGGGTGGAATAGACTAGAGTGGAGTAGGGTAGAGTAGGGTTGAGTGGGGTGGAGTAGACTAGGGCGGAGCAGGGTAGAGTAGAGAAGGGTAGAGTAGAGTAGGGTAGAGAGAGTAGACTAAGGTGGAGTAGGGTGGAGTAGGGTAGGGTAGGGTGTAGTATGCTAGGGTAGGGTAGAGTAGGGTAGAGTAGACTAGGGTGGAGTAGGGTAGGTTGGAGTAGGGTAGGGTAGAGTAGACTAGGGTAGAGTAGACTAGGGTAGAGTAGACTAGTGTCGAGTAGGGTAGAGTAGAGTAGACTAGGCTGGAGTAGACTAGTGTGGAGTAGACTAAGGTGGATTAGGGTAGGGTAGGGCTGGGTAGAGTAGGGTAGGGTAGTGTAGAATAGACTACGGTGGAGTAGAGTAGGGTAGAGTAGGGCAGGGTGGAGTAGAGTAGGGTAGCGTAGAGGAGGGTAGGGTAGGGTGGAGTAGACTAGGATGGAGTAGGGTAGGGTAGAGTAGGGTGGAGTAGACTAGGGTAGGGTGGGGTAGGGTAGGTAGAGTGGGGTGGAGTAGGGTAGAGTAGGGTAGAGTAGACTAGGGTAGGGTAGGGTTGAGTATGGTGGAGTAGACTAGGGTGGAGTAGGGTAGGGTGGAGTAGACTATGGTGGAGTAGGGCAGGGTAGAGTAGACTAGGGTGGAGTAGGGTAGGGTAGAGTATGGTGGAGTAGAGTAGAGTAGGGTAGGGTCGGGTAGGGTGGAGTAGACTAGGGTGGAGTAGGGTAGGGTAGGGTAGAGTAGACTAGGGTGGAGTAGGGTAGAGTAGGATAGGGTGTATTAGACTAGGGTAGTGTAGTGTAGGGTAGGGTGGAGTAGACTAGGGTGGAGTAGTCTTGGGTGGAGTAGGGTAGAGTAGGGTGGAGTAGACTAGGGTGGAGAACAGTAGAGTAGGGTAGAGTAGAGTAGAGTAGGGTATGGTAGGGTGGAGTAGACTAGGGTGGAGTAGGGTAGGGTAGAGTGGAGTAGGGTGAAGTAGACTAGGGTAGAGTAGGGTAGGGTATAGTAGACTAGGGTGGAGTAGGGTAGGGTAGAGTAGACTAGGGTGGAGTAGGGTAAGGTAGAGTAGAGTAGGGTGGAGTAGACTAGGGTCGAGTAGGGTGGAGTAGGGTAAAGTAGAGTAGGTTGGAGTAGGGTAGAGTGGAGTAGGGTGGAGTGGGGTAGAGTAGGGTGGAGTAGGGTAGGGTGGAGTGGGGTAGGGTGGAGTGGGGTAGGGTAGGGTGGAGTAGGGTTTGGTAGAGTAGGGTAGGGTAGAGAAGGGTAGGGAGGGTGGTGTAGTAGGGTATGGTAGGTTAGAGTATGGTGGATGGAGTAGACTAGTGTGGAGTAGGGTGGGGTAGGTTGGAGTGGGGTAGGGTAGGGTGGTGTAGTAGAGTATGGTAGGTTAGAGTAGGGTGGATGGAGTAGATTAGGGTGGAGTGCACTAGGCTACAAACATTGAAAGACAATACCATGTTATATGTCATAAAAGTCAATGGCCTTGTGTGTGTCTCAGGGGAGGATGGACGTTGTTTTAATCAGCATGTTGCTGTTGGAGCGTCATCAGGAGGCCTGTAACGACTATCTGGGGTGAGAGAGGGGCCAGGGTTCAACACCCCCCCCCCCTAACATTTGGCCACATAGAAAAAAGAATGTTGATGTAAGTAGCGAACAGGACATGTTAATTGATGTCTTCCACAATAGGAGATGAAAGTGTTTGGTAAAGTACCTGAGTTTAGCTCAAGCAGGAGGAGGTCACATCAATAGGAATCTACATTTTCTTAGCTGGGTACTGGTGAGGTCAGTCATAGTCTGTTTTACTGTAGAATAACTGTAACTGATCTTAGGTCGCTGTGAGTCCTGGTGTAAAGGGATGTGCAGTAGCTGTCTGTCATCCAGTCTGCTATGTGGTAGTTAACC
This sequence comes from Oncorhynchus tshawytscha, assembly GCF_018296145.1. Lineage (NCBI taxonomy): Eukaryota > Metazoa > Chordata > Actinopteri > Salmoniformes > Salmonidae > Oncorhynchus > Oncorhynchus tshawytscha. The sequence goes on along the minus strand of NC_056450.1, from coordinate 33,993,268 downwards.
TCTCATAACCCAGCTCTTCAGCGGTAGTGCTGGGTAAGCACTTTGGTATGTTAGGGAGGGTTTCAGGGATGGTGTGTTAGTGTTTGTATCCAATGTGAGATAGAGGAGTTGGTTGATGTTTGGCTGAGGGTAGTACCTGAATCTCAGCTGGCACACGGACACACACACACGCACACACACGGACACACACACCCACGGTCACACACAGGCACACACACACACGGCCACACACACGCACACACACGGACACACACACACATATGTATATACACAGTGAGTGTTGACACATTTCCTGTATATGTCTATTTAATGTGTTTGTGTGTACTGTATATTTAGGAGCAGGTGTGCTGGTTTGGTGACCAGGGCCATCTGACTCAGTACCATCCAGGGCCATCTGACACAGTACCATCCTGGGCCATCTGACTCAGTACCATCCAGGGCCATCTGACACAGTACCATCCTGGGCCATCTGACACAGTACCATCCAGGGCCATCTGACACAGTACCATCCAGGGCCATCTGACTCAGTACCATCCAGGGCCATCTGACACAGTACCATCCTGGGCCATCTGACTCAGTACCATCCAGGGCCATCTGACACAGTACCATCCTGGGCCATCTGACTCAGTACCATCTAGGGCCATCTGACTCAGTACCATCTAGGGTCATCTGACTCAGTACCATCCAGGGCCATCTGACACAGTACCATCCTGGGCCATCTGACTCAGTACCATCCAGGGCCATCTGACTCAGTACCATCCAGGGCCATCTGACTCAGTACCATCCAGGGCCATCTGACACAGTACCATCCAGGGCCATCTGACTCAGTACCATCCAGGGCCATCTGACTCAGTACCATCCTGGGCCATCTGACACAGTACCATCCAGGGCCATCTGACTCAGTACCATCCAGGGCCATCTGACTCAGTACCATCCAGGGCCATCTGACACAGTACCATCCAGGGCCATCTGACTCAGTACCATCCTGGGCCATCTGACTCAGTACCATCTAGGGCCATCTGACACAGTACCATCCAGGGCCATCTGACTCAGTACCATCCAGGGCCATCTGACTCAGTACCATCCTGGGCCATCTGACACAGTACCATCCAGGGCCATCTGACTCAGTACCATCCAGGGCCATCTGACTCAGTACCATCCTGGGCCATCTGACTCAGTACCATCTAGGGCCATCTGACACAGTACCATCCAGGGCCATCTGACTCAGTACCATCCAGGGCCATCTGACTCAGTACCATCCAGGGCCATCTGACACAGTACCATCCAGGGCCATCTGACTCAGTACCATCCAGGGCCATCTGACTCAGTACCATCCTGGGCCATCTGACTCAGTACCATCCAGGGCCATCTGACACAGTACCATCCAGGGCCATCTGACACAGTACCATCTAGGGCCATCTGACTCAGTACCATCTAGGGCCATCTGACTCAGTACCATCTAGGGCCATCTGACTCAGTACCATCCAGGGCCATCTGACTCAGTACCATCCAGGGCCATCTGACTCAGTACCATCCTGGGCCATCTGACACAGTACCATCCAGGGCCATCTGACTCAGTACCATCCTGGGCCATCTGACACAGTACCATCCAGGGCCATCTGACTCAGTACCATCTAGGGCCATCTGACACAGTACCATCCAGGGCCATCTGACTCAGTACCATCCTGGGCCATCTGACACAGTACCATCCAGGGCCATCTGACTCAGTACCATCCTGGGCCATCTGACACAGTACCATCCAGGGCCATCTGACTCAGTACCATCCAGGGCCATCTGACACAGTACCATCCAGGGCCATCTGACACAGTACCATCCAGGGCCATCTGACTCAGTACCATCCTGGGCCATCTGACACAGTACCATCCAGGGCCATCTGACTCAGTACCATCCAGGGCCATCTGACTCAGTACCATCCAGGGCCATCTGACACAGTACCATCCAGGGCTATCTGACAAAGTACCATCCAGGGCTATCTGACAAAGTACCATCCAGGGCCATCTGACTCAGTACCATCCAGGGCCATCTGACTCAGTACCATCCAGGGCCATCTGACACAGTACCATCCAGGGCTATCTGACTCAGTACCATCCAGGGCCATCTGACTCAGTACCATCCAGGGCCATCTGACTCAGTACCATCCAGGGCCATCTGACACAGTACCATCCAGGGCCATCTGACACAGTACCATCCAGGGCCATCTGACACAGTACCATCCAGGGCTATCTGACAAAGTACCATCCAGGGCTATCTGACAAAGTACCATCCAGGGCTATCTGACAAAGTACCATCCAGGGCTATCTGACACAGTACCATCCAGGGCCATCTGACACAGTACCATCCAGGGCTATCTGACACAGTACCATCCAGGGCTATCTGACAAAGTACCATCCAGGGCTATCTGACAAAGTACCATCCAGGGCTATCTGACAAAGTACCATCCAGGGCTATCTGACACAGTACCATCCAGGGCCATCTGACTCAGTCCATTTGCACAGTCATTCATTATTTTGTTCCTCTCAAATGTTTTATGAAAGTAAAAAGAGAGAGAGCATGAGAGAGAGAGAGAGATTTTATCTTGTGTCCTTTAACCATTTGTACATTGTTAAAACACTGTATATATATAATATGACATTTGTAATGTCTTTATTGTTTTGAAACTTCTGTATGTGTAATGTTTACTGTTAATTTTTATTGTTTATTTCACTTTATATATTATCTACCTCACTTGCTTTGGCAATGTTAACACGTTTCCCATGCCAATAAAGCCCTTGAATTGAATTGAATTGAGAGAGAGAGAGACACCGTTCCAGAGAGAGTTAAAGAAAGGATGAAGGGAGAGAGAGAGAGAGAGAGAGAGAGAGAGAGAGAGAGAGAGAGAGAGAGAGGGCCTCTGAGAGAGAGAGAGAGAGAGAGAGAGACCAGAGGGCCATCTGAGACAGACCATCCAGAGGCCAAAGAAAGGATGAAGGGAGAGTAGAGAGAGAGAGAGAGAGAGAGAGAGAGAGAGAGAGAGAGAGAGAGAGAGAGAGAGAGAGAGAGACATTCCAGAGAGCCATCAAAGAAAGGATGAAGGGACCATTCCAGAGGAGAGTCAAAGAAAGGATGAAGGGAGAGAGAGAGAGAGAGAGAGAGAGAGAGAGAGAGAGAGAGAGAGAGAGACACCGTTCCAGAGAGAGAGTCAAAGAAAGGATGAAGGGAGAGAGAAAGATGGGAGATAGACAGAAAGAGGGAAAGCGAGTCAGAGACCTACCTTTCCACAGGGACTGAAAGAGTGACAGAAAGGATGGAGAGGGAGAGAAGAGGTGATGGTTAAAAGAGAAGTTATTTCACAGCCAGAAGAGAAGGCGAGCTGGTTATTTTGGAAGCAGTGTATGAAGATCGCTCTAGGAAGAAGAGGAAATGTGAAAAATGACTTAATACGCTCTGTTAAAGAGCTGACTGGCCCTGTGCTCACAGGATACCTCTTTCTCTCTCTGTCTCTCTCTCTCTTCTCTCTCTCTAATGTTTACTGTCTAATCTTGTCTCTGTCTCTATCTTCTCTCTTCTCTCTTTCTCTCTCTCTCTATCTCTCTCTCTTGGCTCTCTCTCTCTCATCTGTCTCTGTCTCTCTCTGTCTCTCTTTCTCTCTCAATCTATCTCGGTCTCTCTCTGTCTCTGTCTCTGTCTCTCTCTCTCTTTCTCTCTCTGTCTCTCTCTCTCTCTCTCTCTCTGTCTCTCTCTCTGTCTCTCTCTCTGTCTCTCTCTCTCTGTCTCTGTCTCTCTCTCTCTCCCTCTTCTCTCTCTGTCTCTGTCTCTCTCTCTCTCTCTCTTTCTCTCTCTGTCTCTCTCTCTCTCTCTCTCTCTCTCACTCTGTCTCTGTCTCTCTCTGTCTCTCTCTCTCTCTCTCTATCTATCTCGGTCTCTCTCTGTCTCTGTCTCTGTCTCTCTCTCTCTTTCTCTCTCTGTCTCTCTCTCTCTCTCTCTCTCTCTGTCTCTCTCTCTGTCTCTCTCTCTGTCTCTCTCTCTGTCTCTCTCTCTGTCTCTCTCTCTCTGTCTCTCTCTCTCTCTCTCTCTCTCATCGTCCCTCACTGCCTCTCTCCCTCCATACTCACTCCATCTCTCCTTCGCTTTCACCTTGTCTCTCTCCGTCTCCCCTCTCTCTCTCTCTCTCTCTCCATCTTTCTTCCTCCCTCTATTTAGTTACGTGATAAGTCTGTGTTTGGCTCTATATTTATACAGTATATATGTTACTGTATTTATACAGTATATAGGTTACTGTATTTATACAGTATATAGGTTACTGTATTTATACAGTATATATGTTACTCATAAGCTCTTACACAGATTCACAAGTCCACAGTTCCCATGATGCACCCGGACACAACCCCCCCCCCACACACACACTCACGTTTGTGTCGCAGAGTGAAATTGCTATGGGCATATCACTTATCAAAAGCAGCAGCATCGTAACCAGTGTGTTAGTTTTTCCACCACTAGCAGGTCTCTCTCTGTGACAGCTGATATACCCCTTTGTTTTTACTCCAGTAGCAGGTCTCTCTCTGTGACAGCTGATATACCCCTTTGTTTTTACTCCAGTAGCAGGTCTCTCTCTGTGACAGCTGATATACCCCTTTGTTTTTACTCCAGTAGCAGGTCTCTCTCTGTGACAGCTGATATACCCCTTTGTTTTTACTCCAGTAGCAGGTCTCTCTCTGTGACAGCTGATATACCCCTTTGTTTTTACTCCAGTAGCAGGTCTCTCTCTGTGACAGCTGATATACCCCTTTGTTTTTACTCCAGTAGCAGGTCTCTCTCTGTGACAGCTGATATACCCCTTTGTTTTTACTCCAGTAGCAGGTCTCTCTCTGTGACAGCTGATATACCCCTTTGTTTTTACTCCAGTAGCAGGTCTCTCTCTGTGACAGCTGATATACCCCTTTGTTTTTACTCCAGTAGCAGGTCTCTCTCTGTGACAGCTGATATACCCCTTTGTTTTTACTCCAGTAGCAGGTCTCTCTCTGTGACAGCTGATATACCCCTTTGTTTTTACTCCAGTAGCAGGTCTCTCTCTGTGACAGCTGATATACCCCTTTGTTTTTACTCCAGTAGCAGGTCTCTCTTTTGACAGCTGATATACCCCTTTGTTTTTACTCCAGTAGCAGGTCTCTCTCTATGACAGCTGATATACCCCTTTGTTTTTACTCCAGTAGCAGGTCTCTCTCTGTGACAGCTGATATACCCCTTTGTTTTTACTCCAGTAGCAGGTCTCTCTCTGTGACAGCTGATATACCCCTTTGTTTTTACTCCAGTAGCAGGTCTCTCTCTGTGACAGCTGATATACCCCTTTGTTTTTACTCCAGTAGCAGGTCTCTCTCTGTGACAGCTGATATACCCCTTTGTTTTTACTCCAGTAGCAGGTCTCTCTCTGTGACAGCTGATATACCCCTTTGTTTTTACTCCAGTAGCAGGTCTCTCTCTGTGACAGCTGATATACCCCTTTGTTTTTACTCCAGTAGCAGGTCTCTCTCTGTGACAGCTGATATACCCCTTTGTTTTTACTCCAGTAGCAGGTCTCTCTCTGTGACAGCTGATATACCCCTTTGTTTTTACTCCAGTAGCAGGTCTCTCTCTGTGACAGCTGATATACCCCTTTGTTTTTACTCCAGTAGCAGGTCTCTCTCTGTGACAGCTGATATACCCCTTTGTTTTTACAAACACACACGCCTCTCTCCCATGCCTTCCATACCTGCATGTGTATCGGTGTTAGACTGTGTATCTGTGTTTAGTCTCTATGTGTGTTCAGTGCTGCTAAAACGGTTGTCTTCAGTAAATAGTGTTAGTGTCTCTAGAAATCCCATCTGTGTGTTTAAACAAGACCAATCAAAGATGGAGTTGGGTTATCCCCCTACCACCTTTACTCCCCCTTCTAATCCCCCTTCTACTCCCTTCTACTCCCCCTCTACTCCCCTTCCACTCCCCTTCTACTCTCCCTCTACTCCCCTTCCACTCCCCTTCTACTCCCCTTCTACTCTCGCTCTACTCCCCTAATACTCCCTTCTACTCTCCCTCTACTCCTCTTCTACTCCCCCTCTACTCCCCTTCCACTCCCCTTCTACTCTCCCTATACTCCCCTTCTACTCCCTTCTACTCTCACTCTACTCCCCTTCTACTCTCCCTCTACTCCCCTTCTACTCTCCCTCTACTCCCCTTCTACTCCCCTTCTACTCCCCTTCTACTCTCCCTCTACTCCCCTTCTACTCCCTTTTACTCCCCCTTCTCTTCCCTTCTACTCTCCTTCTACTCCCCTTCTCCTCCCCCTTCTACTCCCCTCCTCCTCCTCTTCTACTCTCCATTCTACTCCCCTATACTCCCCTTCTACTCTCCCTTCTACTCCCTTTCTACTCTCCCTCTACTCCCCTTCTACTCTCCCTCTACTCCCTTCTACTCCCCTTCTACTCTCCTTCTACTCCCCCTTCTCCTCCCTTCTACTCTCCTTCTACTCCCCCTTCTCCTGCCTTCTACTCCCCCTTCTACCTCCCCTTCTACTCCCTTCTACTCCTCCCTTATACTCCCCTTCTACTCTCCCTTCTACTCCCCTTCTACTCTCCCTTTACTCTCCTTCTACTCCCCTTCTACTCTCCCTTTACTCTCCAGCTACTCCCCTTCTACTCCCCTTCTACCTCCCCTTCTACTCCCTTCTACTCCCCTTCTACTCTCCTTCTACTCCCTTCTACTTCTGCTTCTACTTCCGCTTCTACTCCCCTTCCACTCCCCCTCTACTAATCTTTCCATTCCCCCTCTACTAATCCTTCCATTCCCCCTCTAATAATCCTTCCACTCCCCCACTACTAATCCTTCCATTCTAACCCTTCCATTCCCCCTCTACTAATCCTTCCACTCTCCACTAATCCTTCCCCCCCTCTACTAATCCTTCTACTCCCCTCTACTAATCCTTCCATTCCCCCTCTACTAATCCTTCTTCCCCCTCTACTAATCCTTCCACTCCCCACTACTAATCCTTCCATTCCCCCTCTACTAATCCTTCCATTCCCCCTCTACTAATCCTTCCACTCTCCCTCTACTAATCCTTCCATTCCCCCTCTACTAATCCTTCTACTCCCCCTCTACTAATCCTTCCATTCCCCCTCTACTAATCCTTCTACTCCCCCTCTACTAATCCTTCCACTCCCCCTCTACTAATCCTTCTTCCCCTTCTACGTCCTTATACACCCCCTCTATTTCCCTCTACTCCCGTCAACTCCCTCTTCACCCCCCTTCTACTCTGTTCTACTCCTCCACTACTCCCTTATACCCCCTTCTACTCCCTTATTCTCCCTCTCTACTCCATTATACTCCACTCTACTCTCTTATTCTCCCCCTCTACTCCCTTATACCCCCTTCTACTCCCTTATTCTCCCCATCTACTCCATTATACTCCCCATATTCAATTCAATGGACTTTACTGGCATGGGAAACATATGTTAACATTGCCAAAGCAAGTGGAATAGATAATATACAAAAGGGAAATAAACAATAAAAATGAACAGTAAACATTACACTCCAAAAGAGTGAGGACATTACAAGTGTCATAGTATGTATATATGCAGTGTTGTAACAATGTAAACAAATAAATAAGCATACAATGGTGTTTGTTCTTCACTGGTTGACCTTTTCTTGTGGCAACAAGTCACACATCTTGCTGTTGTGATGGCACACTGTGGTACTTCACCCTATTGATATGGGAGTTTATCAAAATCAGGTTTGTTTTCGAAATCTTTGTGGATTTGTGTAATATGAGGGAAGTATGTGTCTCTAATATGGTCATACATTGGGCAGGAGGTTAGGAAGTGCAGCTCAGTATCCACCTCATTTTGTGGGCAGTGTGCACATAGGCAGACCTGGCTCTCAAGAGAAGACAGACTATGGCGGCCTTTCTCAATAGCAAGGTTATGCTCACTGAGTCTGTACATAGTCAAAGCTTTCCTTAAGTTTGTGTCAGTCACAGTGGTCAGGTATTCTGCCGCTGTGTACTCTCTGTTTAGGGCCAAATAGCATTCTAGTTTGCTCTGTTTTTTTGTTAATTCTTACCAATGTGTCAAGTAATTATCTTATTGTTTTCTCATGTTTTGTTTGGGTCTAATTGTGTTGCTGTCCTGGGGCTCTGTAGTGTGTGTTTGTGTTTGTGAACAGAGCCCCAGGACCAGCTTGCTTAGGGGGCTCTTCTCCAGGTTCATCTCTCTGTAGGTGATGGCTTTGTTGTGGAAGGTTTGGGAATCGCTTCCTTTTTTCCCCCCTTGGTTGTAGAATTTAACGTCTCTTTTCTGGATTTTGATAATTAGCGGATATCGGCCTAATTCTGCTCTGCATGCATTATTTGGTGCTCTACGTTGTACACAGAGGATATTTTTGCAGAATTCTGCATGCAGATTCTCAATTTGGTGTTTGTCCCATTTTGTGAATTCTTGGTTGGTGAGCGGACCCCAGACCTCACAACCATAAAGGGCAATGGGCTCTATGACTGATTCAAGTCATCTTAGCCAGATCCTAATTTGTATATCGAATTTTATGTTACTTTTGCTGGCATAGAAGTACCTTCTTGCCTTGTCTCTCAGATTGTTCACAGTCTTGTGGAATTTACCTGTAGCGCTGATGTTTAGGCCAATGTATGTATAGTTTTTTGTGTGCTCTAGGGCAACCGTGTCTAGATGGAATTTGTATTTGTGGTACTGGCAACTGGACCTTTTTTGGAACACCATTATTTTGGTCTTACTGAAATTCACTGTCAGTGTTCAGGTCTGGCAGAATCTGTGCAGAAGGTCTAGGTGCTGCTGTAGGTACTCCTTGGTTGGTGACAGAAGCACCAGATCATCAGCAAACAGTAGACATTTGACTTCAGATTCTAGTAGGGTGAGGCCGGGTGCTGCAGACTTTTCTAGTGCCCTCGCCAATTTGTTGATATATGTGTTGAATAGGGTGGGGCTTAAGCTGCATCTCTGTCTCACCCCACGGCCCTGTGGGAAGAAATGTGTGTTTTTTGCCTATTTTAACCGCACACTTGTTGTTTGTGTACATGGATTTTCACCCAACATCACTTTCCATCAATTTGTATAGCAGATCCTCATGCCAAATTGAGTCGAAGGCTTTTTTGAAATCGACAAAGCATGAGAAGACTTGGCCTCTGTTTTGGTTTGTTTGTTTGTCAATTAGGGTGTGCAGGGTGAATACGTGGTCTGTCTTACGATAATTTGGTAAATAGCCAATTTGACATTTGCTCAGTACACTGAGGAAATGTACGAGTCTGTTGTTAATGATAATTCAGAGGATTTTCCCAAGGTTACTGTTGACGCATATTCCATGGTAGTTATTGGGGTCAAATTTGCCTCCACTTTTGTGGATTGGGGTGATCAGTCCAGATATTGGGGAAGGTGCCAGAGCTAAGGATGATGTTAAAGAGTTTTAGCATAGCCAATTGGAATTTGCTGTCTGTATATTTGATCATTTCATTGAGGATAGCATCAACACCACAGGCCTTTTTGGGTCGGAGGGTTTTATTTTGTCCTGTAGTTCATTCAAGGTAATTGTAGAATCCAGTGGGTTCTGGTAGTCTTTAATAGTTGATTCTAAGATTTGTATTTGATTATGTATATGTTTTTGCTGTTTGTTCTTTGTTATAGAGCCAAAAAGTTTGGAGAAGTGGTTTACCCATACATCTCCATGTTGGATAGATACTTTTTCATGTTGTTGTTTGTTTAGTGTTTTCCAATTTTACCAGAAGTCATTAGAGTCTATGGATTCTTCAATTACACTGAGCTAATTTCTGACGTCCTGTTGCTTCTTTTTCTGTAGTGTATTTCTGTATTGTTTTAGTGATTCACCTTAGTGGAGGTGTAGACTCAGGTTTTCCTGGTCTCTATGTTTTTGAATGGACAGGTTTCTACATTTTTTATTCGATTTTTGCATTCTTCATCAAACCATTTGTCATTTTTGTTCATTTTCTTCGGTTTTCTATTTGAGATTTTTGAGATTTGATAGGGAAGGTGAGAGGTCAAATATACTGTTAAGATTTTCTACTTCCAAGTTTACACCTTCACTATTACAGTGGAATGTTTTGTCCAGGAAGTTATCTAAAAGGGATTGAATTTGTTGTTGCTTAATTGTTTTTAGGTAGATTTCCAAACTACAGTCGTGGCCAAAAGTTTTGAGAATGACACAAATATAAATTTTCACAAAGTCTGCTGCCTCAGTTTGTTTGATGCCAATTTGCATATACTCCAGAATGTTATGAAGAGTGATCAGCTGAATTGCAATTAATTGCAAAGTCCCTCTTTGCCATGCAAATGAACTGAATCCCCCAAAAACATTTCCACTGCATTTCAGCCCTACCACAAAAGGACATCAGCTGACATCATGTCAGTGATTCTCTCGTTAACACAAGTGTGAGTGTTGACGAAGACAAGGCTGGAGATCACTCTGTCATGCTGATTGAGTTCGAATAACAGACTGGAAGCTTCAAAAGGAGGGTGGTGCTTGAAATCATTGTTCTTCCTCTGTCAACCATGATTACCTGCAAGGAAACACATGCCGTCATCATTGCTTAGCACAAAAAGGCAATGATATTGCTGCCAGTAAGATTGCACCTAAATCAACCATTTATCGGATCATCAAGAACTTCAAGGAGAGCAGTTCAATTGTTGTGAAGAAGGCTTCAGGGCGCCCAAGAAAGTCCAGCAAGCGCCAGGACCGTCTCCAAAATTTGATTCAGCTGCGGGATCTGGGCACCACCAGTACAGAGCTTGCTCAGGAATGGCAGCAGGCAGGTGTGAGTGCATCTACACGCACAGTGAGGCGAAGACTTTTGGAGGATGGCCTGGTGTCAAGAAGGGCAGCAAAGAAACCACTTCTCTCCGGGAAAAACATCAGGGACAGACTGATATTCTGCAAAAGGTACAGGGATTGGACTGCTGAGGACTGGGGTAAAGTCATTTTCTCTGATGAATCCCCTTTCCGATTGTTTGGGGCATCCTGAAAAAAGCTTTTCTGGAGAAGACAAGGTGAGCGCTACCATCAGTCCTGTGCCATGCCAACAATAAAGCATCCTGAGACCATTCATGTGTGGGGTTGCTTCTCAGCCAAGGGAGTGGGCTCACTCACAATTTTGCCTTGGAACACTGCCATGAATAAAGAATGGTACCAACACATCCTCCGAGAGCAACTTCTCCCAACCATCCAGGAACAGTTTGGTGACGAACAAGGCCTTTTCCAGCATGATGGAGCACCTTGCCATAAGGCAAAAGTGATAACTAAGTGGCTCAGGGAACAAAACATCGATATTTTGTGTCCATGGCCAGGAAACTCCCCAGACCTTAATCCCATTGAGAACTTGTGGTCAATCCTCAAGAGGCGGGTCGACAAACAAAACCCTACAAATTCTGACAAACTCAAAGCATTGATTATGCAAGAATGGGCTGCCATCAGTCAGGATGTGGCCCAGAAGTTAATTGACAGCATGCCAGGGCGGATCAGTGATAAAGTAGTCTACAGTACTACTACCAAGAGATGAGGTATAGGTGTACCTAACATAGGTGTCCCCTCGAAGCCTACCATTGACGATGTACATACCCAGGATGTAACAGAGGTATAGGTGTACCTAACATAGGTGTCCCCTCGAAGCCTACCATTGACTATGTACGAAGCCTACCATTGACTATGTACGAAGCCTACCATTGACTATGTACGAAGCCTACCATTGACTATGTACGAAGCCTACCATTGACGATGTACATTCCCATGGTGCGACAGAGCTGCAGGAGTTGTGACCCGGTTTTGTTGGTTATGTTGTCATAGTTCTGCCTAGGGGGGCATATGGGGGAGGGAATGCTGTCACCTCCAGGCAGGTGTTTGTCCCCCTGTGTGCTGAGTGTGTTAGGTTCTTGTCCGGTTCTGGCATTTAGGTCGCCACAGACTAGTACATGTCCCTGGGCCTGGAAATGGTTGATTTCCCCATCCAGGATGGAGAAGCTGTCTTCATTAAAGTATGGGGATTCTAGTGGGGGGATATACTGTAGGTAGCACACAGGAGGACATTTTTCTCTGTTAAGATCTTTTCTTTTGAATTTCTACCCAGATGTAAAATGTTCCTGTTTTGATTAATTTAATGGAGTGAGTTAGGTCTGCTCTATACCAAATTATCATACCCCCTGAGTCCCTTCCCTGTTTCACACCTGGTAGTTTGGTGGATGGGACTACCAGCTCTCTGTCACCTAGAGGGCAACCAGTGGGTCCGTCTCCTCTATACCAGGTTTCTTGCATGATGACAATGTCTGTATAACCGACTTCTTTGGTGAAGTCCGGGTTCCTGCTCTTTAGGCCAAAGGCAGATGTCCTCAGGCCTTGGATATTCCAGGATGAGATAGTGATGGCTTTGTGTTACATAAAGTGTAAAATGTTGCTGGTCGTGTGGTTTGGCCTCAGGCCAGTAAGTGTGAGCAGAGCCTGCTGAGCATCTGGTACATGACATTGGCTTGGGCTAGTGTAAGAGTGGGGATTGTGCCTGTTTGCTCGCTCACAGCCTGGGCATATGTGTGACTTCCATGTTGAGGCCCTCTCTGCGGGGGTGGGGTGCATGGGGTGGGCAGAAGGGGCATAGGTCTGATCTGAGGGAGCCTAAATGGGGTGTGGGCATGGTTGACTTGGGGGGGGGGTGTTGATTGATTGGGGTGTGTATGTGGCTGGTGGTGTTGTGGTCTGGATGTAGGTCCTCTCGGCATGGGACCTCTATGTGTAGGTCCAGGGGTGGGTCCCGCAGGTCTGGGAGGGTTTCTCTTTGGTCTGGACAGGGTGTCTCTTTGGTCTGGACAGGGTGTCTATTGATCTGTTGCTCCTGTGTTAGGTATTGGGGCTGTGTTTGAGAGTGATGTCCTATAGAGTATGGGCGAAGGTGTGCACTGCTGCCTTGTAGAGGTGGACCTGGTCATAGAGGTTGTTCAAGTCCAGGGTGGAGTGGTGGGCCAGGTAAACATTTGGTTTTGAGGCACAGTCACGGGAAATACTTGCGTTTACCCATATGGTAACAGGGTGGAAGTATTTTTGTGGTAGCAGGGTGGAGATAACCACTTGTGCGTTGGGGAAAGTAGAAGAAGCTTTTTCAATCACTCCCTTCAGTGCTGTGGCCACCCTTTCCTGCTGTGTTCTCATGTCATTTGTGCCTGTGTGTATTATTATGTGGCTGGGTGAGCCTAGTTGGTCCTCAGACAGAAGGTCGAGGGTGCGCTGGGTGAGCCTAGTTGGTCCTCAGACAGAAGGTCGAGGGTGCGCTAGGTGAGCCTAGTTGGTCCTCAGACAGAAGGTCGAGGGTGCGCTGGGTGAGCCTAGCTCAGACAGAAGGTCAGCCTAGTTGGTCCTCAGACAGAAGGTCGAGGGTGCGCTGGGTGAGCCTAGTTGGTCCTCAGACAGAAGGTCGAGGGTGCGCTAGGTGAGCCTAGTTGGTCCTCAGACAGAAGGTCTAGGTGCGCTGGGTGAGCCTAGTTGGTCCTCAGACAGAAGGTCAGGGTGCGCTGGGCCTGAGCAGAAGGTCTAGGGCGCGCTGGTCCTCAGACAGAAGGTCGAGGCGCTGGGTGAGCCTAGTTGGTCCTCAGACAGAAGGTCTAGGGTGCGCTGGGTGAGCCTAGTTGGTCCTCAGACAGAAGGTCGAGGGTGCGCTGGGTGAGCCTAGTTGGTCCTCAGACAGAAGGTCTAGGGTGCGCTGGGTGAGCCTAGTTGGTCCTCAGACAGAAGGTGCGCTGGGTGAGCCTGCCTCAGACAGAAGGTGGGTGAGCCTAGTTGGTCCTCAGACAGAAGGTCGAGGGTGCGCTGGGTGAGCCTAGTTGGTCCTCAGACAGAAGGTCGAGGGTGCGCTGGGTGTTTGGACACCAGAGTTTAGACACACTGTGTTTGGGAAAAGTTTTTTCTATTTTATGTATTTCCCATAAGGAGTACAATCTGTGTCTTGTATATGTTTCCTCGGTGTGTATGGAGGGGTTGTCAGGAGGGCTATCAGAGTGGGTTCTTCACTTGTCTGTTCTGCTGTGATGTCGACGCTATGGTCAGGGTCTGGTGTGGACTGTTCTGCTGTGAGGTCAAGACTTTTGTTTGGAGCTGAGTTGGCTGTTCTGCTGGCTTCTTTGTGGGGGTGGCCACCTCCCTAGTGGTTTGTTCTCTGTCATACGCCATCCCCCTCAACCTCTCCTCCAGCAGTCTGATCCTCTCCTCTAGTGCTCTGTTTCTTCTCCTGCTCTTGTTTTTTATATTGTTGAAGTTATCTCACCACAGTCCAGAGTGCAGATATATCTCTCTCCACCTCCAGCTCTCTAGGTCTAGTTAAGGGGGTGTTGTTGTGCTGGACTGTTGTCTGGGTCTGTGCTGACTGGAGTGTAATCACCTGCTGTTCCAGTTCCACCTGCCTTACCTCCAGCTGGGTGAATGTATCCTTCATTTCAATGAGGGGGTAGTACTCTGTGCTGGGAGGTTTACTTTCCACTTGGGGTTGATCATCTGTGGGGTTATATAATGAAGAGGTCTGGTCTGACCCGCTCTGGGTGGGGGTATCTTTCTCAAGGGAGAGCTTCTCCTGCTGGGCTAATTCCTTGATTAGTTGAAAGTCCAGCTGAAACTGTTTGGTGTTGCCCTGTACCATTACTGTTCCAGACTTATAGAGATTTATATTAGCTGACTCAGAGTCCTTGTCGTCTAGTATCCTGAGTTTCCACCCCTCGGTAACACCTCCCCTCTTAACAGCGGGGTAGTGTGCTAATATAGCACAGTACCATTCCAGGGGATGGTCTGTGTGGAAGATGTTCCTATTTTTATAATAGTCAGCAAAAAGTGTCTCTTGATTTTCCATAAGGAGCTTCATTTTGTAATCTTTTCTTGCCTTATCATTCTTTACATACACAGGGTACTGCATTTGAATGACCTCTGAACAGCGGGAGGCAGCTTCTAAGGCCTCTCCATTTGGTTGGAGTAGACTGTTCGACTCTCCTGCCATTGTTTGGAAAGGGCTTTGACACCTCTCACTTGACACGTGAGAGGTCCTTATAAAATAATGTAATGTATTTTTCTTCTTGGCTTTTGGAAATAAAATATAGCTTCAGACTAAACATTTCTCTCTCAGTTCCAAGTTGGATGGTGTTTCCAGGTTTCTGTTGTTTTCCAGAGCGTTTGCTGTGTAGCGTTGGAATAATAATCTTTGGCAGTTGTAAACCTTCCAGGTGATTCCATAATTCTGTTCAAAATCAGGTTGTAGGTTTTGATTTGGAGTGGTTATGTTAAGGTTATGTTGTGGAGGGTAGCATCCTATATATGTCCCTGACAAAAATCTATAAATCTATATTTTTTGAAGAACATGCTGAAACATGCAGGAGCTCATCTGGTGATGACCACTGTGTCTCCTCTCACTCCCTTATCCACCCTTCTATTCCCTTATATTCCCCTCTACTCCCTTATACACCCTTCTACTCCCTTATCTACCCTCTACTCCCTTATACACCCTTCTACTCCCTTATCTACCCTCTACTCCCTTATACACCCTTCTACTCCCTTATACACCCTTCTACTCCCTTATACACCCTTCTACTCCCTTATCCACCCTTCTACTCCCTTATACACCCTTCTACTCCCTTATCCACCCTTCTACTCCCTTATCCACCCTTCTACTCCCTTATACACCCTTCGACTCCCTTATCCACCCTTCTACTCCCTTATCCACCCTTCTACTCCCTTATCCACCCTTCTACTCCCTTATCCACCATTCGACTCCCTTATCTACCCTTCTACTCCTTTATACACCCTTCTACTCCCTTATCCACCATTCTACTCCCTTATCCACCATTCTACTCCCTTATCCACCCTTCTACTCCCTTATCCACCCTTCTACTCCCTTATCCACCCTTCTACTCCCTTATACACCCTTCTACTCCCTTATCCACCATTCTACTCCCTTATCCACCCTTCTACTCCCTTATACACCCTTCTACTCCCTTATCCACCCTTCTACTCCCTTATCCACCCTCTACTCCCTTATCCACCCTTCTACTCCCTTATCCACCCTTCTACTCCCTTATACACCCTTCTACTCCCTTATCCACCCTTTTACTCCCTTATCCACCCTTCTACTCCCTTATCCACCCTTCTACTCCCTTATACACCCTTCTACTCCCTTATACACCCTTCTACTCACTTCTACTCCCTTCTACACCCTTCTACTCCCCCTTCTACACCCCCTCAACTCTCCTTCTCTACTCCCTTGTAACCCCCTTCTACTCTCACCTCTACAACCCTTCCACCCCCCCTTCTACTCCAATCCTCCTTATGACAACAGTATCTCTGAGAGGGGGGTGAAGACGAGGGGGATGGGGAGGAGGGTTGAATGGAGCAGGAGATGTCTGTCAGTATGACTAGCCCTGACATAGGGCTCAAAACCAATGCATCACTACTCTCACTACTTATGGTGATAGAGAGAGCAGGCGGCATTGCTTTTTAGGATCTAATTTATCCATTTATTAGGTTTATTTTCAGAAGGCCCGAATATAAATTACCCGCCAACATCGCCGTTGACAGGACATGAGACACATCCACGCACGCACGTACCTACACACACACACACACACACACACACACACACACACACACACACACACACACACACACACACACACACACACACACACACACACACACACACACACACACACACACAGTAGTTCACAAGCCAGCGTGGCAAATATTTGTCCGTATGTAGAGGAACTTGTGGATTGGTAGCAGGGTAAACAGGTCAGTCAGTCTGAATATGTAATAATGTATACACACAGAGCAGGCGCTGGTTGAGAAGCTGTTTACAGTAGCTGAGAGTTCTCTTATGGGATAATTTGTCACTGTCAGCTCTCTTTGCTTATGGGTCGTTGCACGAAAAGAGTTCATTTTGTGTAGAAATAGTGCAACAATATTTCATTTTAAAAGCAACTCGACCACTTTTGAACTTCATTCCCCTTATCTCCAGCACAATACCAGTGTCTCTTTATGTGAAAATTGAAAAGTGGTGTCTACCCATGAAAAGTGGTGGATGACATTAAAAGTTCAACCATTTTAATTTGCAGTGTCGTGGGGAGCAAGAAGATCCCCCTCCCTCTGGCTAGAAACTCATTACAGGTTTTGAAAATCGCTGTTTTTATTTTAATCCTACCCTGTGATGTCACATGGAAGCATTTTTTCTCTTTTTAATCGCATATCATAGAAACGTGCCATTTTCACATATGTAGACACTGGTATTGTGATGGAGATAATGAAAATACGGTTTAAAAGTGGCAGAATTGTCATTTTAAATGAAGTGTCATTTGATATAGACCATATGGAGAATTCAATATATCAGAATAAAGCCTTGCTAAAGTGGCTATATTCAGCATTTTGACATGTCCCACCATCAACCCTGTGTCACTTCTACCATGATCTCAGCCCACTTCGTCTGAACATTTCTCTACGTTTCACCATCATTGTAAAGCCCTAGTTATTCTGTTACCTTGAAAACGTAATTTCTGAATATTATTATTTATTTAATGTGATTAGTGGTTAATTTACGTTCCGTGAACTGAACTCTCGGTTTTTAATATTGTGTAAATATTCCTTTCAAAAAAAAAATGTCAACAGAAACATTGAACATATAATAGTCTAATCATAGTGCTTTGTGGGAAACGGAGCATGTGGAGCATAACACATCAACCCTGTTACCCAGAGATAGACAGGCTAGAATAACACATCAACCCTGTTACCCAGAGATAGACAGGCTAGAATAACACATCAACCCTGTTACCCAGAAATAGACAGGCTAGACAAACACATCAACCCTGTTACCCAGAGATAGACAGGCTAGAATAACACATCAACCCTGTTACCCAGAGATAGACAGGCTAGAATAACACATCAACCCTGTTACCCAGAGATAGACAGGCTAGAATAACACATCAACCCTGTTACCCAGAGATAGACAGGCTAGAATAACACATCAACCCTGTTACCCAGAGATAGACAGGCTAGAATAACACATCAACCCTGTTACCCAGAGATAGACAGGCTAGAATAACACATCAACCCTGTTACCCATCAGGCTACCCAACCCTGTTACCCAGAGATAGACAGGCTAGACAAAACACATCAACCCTGTTACCCAGAGATAGACAGGCTAGACAAACACATCAACCCTGTTACCCAGAGATAGACAGGCTAGAATAACACATCAACCCTGTTACCCATAGATAGACAGGCTAGAATAACACATCAACCCTGTTACCCAGAGATAGACAGGCTAGAATAACACATCAACCCTGTTACCCAGAGATAGACAGGCTAAACATGTTTTAGCAAGTCCATTTTATGTGAAACTTGTATTCAATTGCCCCTCCCTGTTGCACAAAACAGGAAGTGACAGGGGGATTTATGGCTGATTCAAGAATAAATCACTGTTACGGTTAAATGCTTTTTGTTCTTTTTTCAAACTAATGAAAAAGAATGAAAAACAAAATATTTACTTGTTCTTATTGTAAAATAAAAAATGTACATAGATGGGTCAGAGTTTGTAATGACTTTCTCTAATATCATTTGGCACTTAAAAGATGCTTACTATAGTTTTACATTGTTTTACTTACCTCTTGAGATGGAAGATGGCACTGCAGTTGACCAATTCTGCTTTTTTGTGTGTTTTTTATGCTTATCTTACGTTTTTGTAAATAATATTTCCTATGACCGAAAACAGCTTCTGGACATCAGAACAGTGATCACTAACCTGGATTTGGATGAAGAATACTACTTCAACGACTTGGCAGCTGTGGATGTTTTGCTCATTCCGGACCATACTGTAATCCCTGAGACTCGAAAGAGACGGCGCAAGAGAGGCAATCGAGCGGGCTCCTCTATGTCGGCGAATTAACAAACCGTCTCTACTCTCCGTTCTACTAGTAAAAATGCAATCACTAGAGAATAAACTGGACAAGCTCCCTTTGAGACTATCCTATCAACGGGACCTGAAGAACTGTAATATCCTATGTTTCTCTGAGTCGTGACAGAACAAGGACATGGATAATATACATTTAGTTGGTTTTTCTATGCATCATCAAGACCGGACGGCAGCTCTGGGTTAAAGAACAGCTGGTCAGTGATCTCTAATGTTAAAGAAGTCTCTAGGTTTCACCTGAGTTAGAATATCTCCTGATAAGCTGCAGAACATACTATTTCCTAGAGAATTTGTATCTATATTTTTCGAAGCTGTCTATTTACCACCAAAAACCAATGCTGGCACTAAGACCAATCTCAAATGAGTTGTATAGTGCCATAAGCAGACAAGAGAGGCAGTGGCCGGTGATTTAAAAAAATAATGGAATCTTTACTCCACACACAGAAACGCATACAAAGCTCCCCCTCGCCCTCCATTTGGTAAATCTGACCATAACTCTATCCTCCTGATTCCTGCTTACAAGCTAAACTCAAATGGAAGTGATCTGATGACATAGATGCTAAACTACAGGAATGTTTCGCTAGCACAGACTGGAATATGTTCTGGGATTCATCCAATATCATTGAGGAGTTTACCACATCAGTCACCAGGTTCAATAATATGTGCATCAGCGACATCCTCCCCACAGTGACCATTTGTACATATCCCAACCAGAAGCCATGGATTACAGGCAACATCCGCACTGAGCTAAAGGCTAGAGCTGCCGCTTTCAAGGAGCGGGACACTAATCCAGACACTTAAATGATATCCCGCTACGTCCTCCAACGAACCATCAAACAGTCAAAAGGTCAATAAACGACTAAGGTCGAAACCTACTTCGCCAGCGCTGATGCTCATGGATGTGGCAGGGCTTGCAAACCATCACGAATTACAAAACACAGCCATGAGCTGCCTAGTGACGCAAGCCTAGCATACAAGACATATTCCTTCTATGCTCGCTTCGAGGCAAGTAACACTGAATCATGCATGAGAGCACCAGCTGTTCCGGACGACCGTGTAATCTTGCTCCACAAGGCCACGTGGTCAGAAGGATTAACAGGACATGTACTCTGAGCATGCGCTGACCAGCTGGTAAGTGTCTTCACTGACATTTTCAAACTCTCCCTGATCCACTCTGTAATAAATACATGTTTCAAGCAGACCACCATAGTCTCTGTGCCCAAGAATGCCTAGGGAACCTGTCTAAATGACATTCACCCTGTAGCACTTACATCTGTAGCCATGAAATGCTTTGAAAGGCTGGCCATGGGTCACATTAACACCATCATCCCAGACACCTTGGACCCACTCCAATTCGCATAACGCCCCAACAGACCCACAGATGATGAAATCTCTATTGTACTCCACACTGCCCTCTCCCAGCTGAACAAGCGGAACACCTACGTGAGAATGCTGTTCATTGGTGTTGAACACTGAGTCATAGTGCTCGTCATAGTGCTCATCACTAAGCTCAGGACCCTGGGACTTGAACACCTTCCACTGCAACTAGTTCCTGGGCTTCCTAAAGGGCCACCCCCAGGTGGTGAGGGTAGAAACAACACGGGAGCCCCTCAGGGGTGCGTGCTTAGTCCCTTCCTGTTCAACAACAACATCTCCCTCAATGTCAGCAAGACAAAGGAGCCAATGGACTACATGAAAAAAGAGAGTCGAGCACGCCCCCATCCACATTGATGGGCTGTAGGGAAGCGTGTTGAGAGCTTCAAGTTCCTCTGTGTCCACATCACAAATTATCATGGTCCAAACACACTAAGACAGTCATAAAGAAGGCACGAGAAGGCCTCTTCCCCCTCAGGAGGCAAAAAGATTCGGGAAGGGCCCTCAGATCCTCAGAAAGTTCTACAGCTACTCCAATGAGAGCATCTTAACTCGCTACATCACCGCTTGGTATGGCAACTGCTCTGCATCCAACCGCAAGGCGCTATAGAGGGTGGTGTTTATTGCCCAGTACATCACTGGGGCTGAGCTCCCTGCCAACCTGGATACCGGGCGGTGTCAGAGGAAGTCTTTAAGTATTGTTAAAGACTCCAGACACCCAAGTCATAGACTGTTCTCTCTCTCTCTCTCTCTCTCTCTCTGTGTGTGTGTGTGTGTGTGTGTGTGTGTGTGTGTGTGTGTGTGCGTGTGTGTGTGTGCGCGCGCGTATCTCAGTTGTAGGGTATATTATTGGGAGTATCCTCTATAGAGTATAAACACACAGAAACCAACCCAGGTAATTCATGGGTTAGCTCTGTAATCAGCTCCTTTACACTACACACTTCTGATGACAGATTTACACACCAGCACAGTGTGAGTGTTTGTTTGTGTGTGTGTGTGTGTGTGTTTGCATGCTGAGAGATTTACACACGTAGTGTCTCTTTGCCACCTGTCAAGTCTCATCTTGTCTCTTTCGTCTCCATAACTAGGCAAGTCAGTTAAGAACAGATTCTTATTTACAATGACGGCCTACACCGGCCAAACCCGGACGACTGGGCCAATTGTGCGCCGCCCTATGGGAGTCCCAATCATGGCTAGTTGTGATACAGCCTGGATTCGAACCAGGGTGTCTGTAGTGACGCCTCTAGCACTGAGATGCAGTGCCTTAGACCACCTGGGAGCTCCATGTTTTACTAGACTCTCCACCTAGGAGCCCCATGTTTTACTAGACTCTCCACCTGGGAGCTCCATGTTTTACTAGACTCTCCACCTGGGAGCCCCATGTTTCAATAGACTCTCCACCTGGGAGCCCCATGTTTCAATAGACTCTCCACCTGGGAGCCCCATGTTTCAATAGACTCTCCACCTGGGAGCCCCATGTTTTACTAGACTCTCCACCTGGGAGCCCCATGTTTCAATAGACTCTCCACCTGGGAGCCCCATGTTTCAATAGACTCTCCACCTGGGAGCCCCATGTTTTACTAGACTCTCCACCTGGGAGCCCCATGTTTTACTAGACTCTCCACCTGGGAGCCCCATGTTTTACTAGACTCTCCACCTGGGAGCCCCATGTTTCAATAGACTCTCCACCTGGGAGCCCCATGTTTTACTAGACTCTCCACCTAGGAGCCCCATGTTTCACTATACCCTCCACCTGGGAGCCCCATGTTTCAATAGACTCTCCACCTGGGAGCCCCATGTTTTACTAGACTCTCCACCTGGGAGCCCCATGTTTTACTAGACTCTCCACCTGGGAGCCCCATGTTTTACTAGACTCTCCACCTGGGAGCCCCATGTTTTACTAGACTCTCCACCTGGGAGCCCCATGTTTCAATAGACTCTCCACCTGGGAGCCCCATGTTTTACTAGACTCTCCACCTGGGAGCCCCATGTTTCACTAGACTCTCCACCTGGGAGCCCCATGTTTCAATAGACTCTCCACCTGGGAGCCCCATGTTTTACTAGACTCTCCACCTGCCTGGGAGCCCCATGTTTCACTAGACTCTCCACCTGGGAGCCCCATGTTTCAATAGACTCTCCACCTGGGAGCCCCATGTTTCACTAGACTCTCCACCTGGGAGCCCCATGTTTCACTAGACTCTCCACCTGGGAGCCCCATGTTTCAATAGACTCTCCACCTGGGAGCCCCATGTTTCAATAGACACTCCACCTGGGAGCCCCATGTTTCACTAGACTCTCCACCTAGGAGCCCCATGTTTTACTAGACTCTCCACCTGGGAGCCCCATGTTTTACTAGACTCTCCACCTGGGAGCCCCATGTTTCACTAGACTCTCCACCTGGGAGCCCCATGTTTTACTAGACTCTCCACCTGGGAGCCCCATGTTTCACTAGACTCTCCACCTGGGAGCCCCATGTTTCACTAGACTCTCCACCTGGGAGCCCCATGTTTTACTAGACTCTCCACCTGGGAGCCCCATGTTTTACTAGACTCTCCACCTGGGAGCCCCATGTTTCACTAGACTCTCCACCTGGGAGCCCCATGTTTCACTAGACTCTCCACCTGGGAGCCCCATGTTTCACTAGACTCTCCACCTGGGAGCCCCATGTTTTACTAGACTCTCCACCTGGGAGCCCCATGTTTTACTAGACTCTCCACCTGGGAGCCCCATGTTTTACTAGACTCTCCACCTGGGAGCCCCATGTTTCACTAGACTCTCCATGACGCAACACAACATACATTATGTAATGTTTTTGTGGATCAGTTTACAGTTTGTCTTAGCATGCACTTTCTTAGAATCTTATTCTCTCTCTCTTTGAAGGCAAGTGAAGTGTCCAAACATCCTTAAACAGATGGTTTCAGGGGAGAGGAGGCCAGATGGACAGACTGACGGACATCCACACTCCATCTCACAGGTGTGTCTATGTGTGTGTGTGGGAGTGTGTGTAGGGCTGTACTGAGGGGTTAATATGCTCCGACTCCTGATGCTCCATGCCACTATTCCCAGGCACTGGATAAAGTACAGTACCCTATCTCTCCTCCTCTCCCCTCTCTCTCTCTTCCCCTCTCTATCCCCCTTTTTCTCTCTACACCCTCTCTCTCCGACCACCCTCTATCTCACCCGCTCTTTCTCTCTCCCCCTCTCTCTCTCCCCTCTCTCTATATCTGTCTCTCTCTCCCCCTCTCTCCCCCCTCTCCCCCACCCTCTATCTCATCTCACCCCCTCTCTCTCTTCTCCCTCTCTCCCTCCCCCTCTCTCTCTCTCGCTCTCCTCTCTGTCTCTCTCCCACCCTCTCTCTCTCTCCCTCCCCTCTCTCTGTCTCTTTCTCTCTCCCCGACTCTATCTCTCTCACTCTCTCCCCCTCCCTTTCCACCTCCCTCTTTC
Organism: Oncorhynchus tshawytscha; assembly: GCF_018296145.1. NCBI lineage: Eukaryota > Metazoa > Chordata > Actinopteri > Salmoniformes > Salmonidae > Oncorhynchus > Oncorhynchus tshawytscha. The sequence continues at coordinate 33,969,474 of NC_056450.1, read as the reverse complement.
CCAGGGTCTCTCTCTCTCTCCCCCCACCCCTCTTTCTCTCCCCTCTATCTCTCTCCATCTCTCCCTCTTTCTCTCTCTCTCTCTGTCTCTCTTTCTCTCTCCCCCTCTCTCTCGCCCTCTCCCCCTCTCTCTCTCTCTCTCTCTCTGTCTCTGTCTCCCCCTTTCTCTCTCTCTCCCTCTCTCTCTCTCTCTCTTTCTCTGTCTCTCTTTCTCTCTCTCCTCTCTCTCCCCTCTCTCTCCCTCTCCCCTCTCTCTGTCTTTCTCTCTCCCCCCTTTCCCTGTCTTCTGTCTCTCTCCCCCTTTCTCTCTCTCCTCTTCTCTCTCTCTCTCTCTCTCTCTCTCTCTCTCTCTCCAATTCAATTCAATTCAATTCAAGGGCTTTATTGGCATGGGAAACATGTGTTAACATTGCCAAAGCAAGTGAGGTAGACAACATACAAAGTGAATATATAAAGTGAAAAACAACAAAAATTAACAGTAAACATTACACATACAGAAGTTTCAAGACAGTAAAGACATTACAAATGTCATATTATATATATATACAGTGTTTTAACAATGTACAAATGGTTAAAGGACACAAGATAAAATAAATAAGCATAAATATGGGTGTATTTACAATGGTGTTTGTTCTTCACTGGTTGCCCTTTTCTCGTGGCAACAGGTCACAAATATTGCTGCTGTGATGGCACACTGTGGAATTTTTCAAAATTGGATTTGTTTTCGAATTCTTTGTGGATCTATGTAATCTGAGGGAAATATGCCTCTCTAATATGGTCATACATTGGGCAGGAGGTTAGGAAGTGCAGCTCAGTTTCCACCTCATTTTGTGGGCAGTGAGCACATAGCCTGTCTTCTCTTGAGAGCCATGTCTGCCTACGGCGGCCTTTCTCAATAGCAAGGCTATGCTCACTGAGTCTGTACATAGTCAAGGCTTTCCTTAATTTTGGGTCAGTCACAGTGGTCAGGTATTCTGCCGCTGTGTACTCTCTGTGTAGGGCCAAATAGCATTCTAGTTTGCTCTGTTTTTTTGTTAATTCTTTCCAATGTGTTAAGTAGTTATCTTTTTGTTTTCTCATGATTTGGTTGGGTCTAATTGTGCTGCTGTCCTGGGGCTCTGTAGGGTGTGTTTGTGTTTGTGAACAGAGCCCCAGGACCAGCTTGCTTAGGGGACTCTTCTCCAGGTTCATCTCTCTGTAGGTGATGGCTTTGTTGTGGAAGGTTTGTGAATCGCTTCCTTTTAGGTGGTTGTAGAATTTAACAGCTCTTTTCTGGATTTTGATAATTAGTGGGTATCGGCCTAATTCTGCTCTGCATGCATTATTTGGTGTTCTACGTTGTACACGGAGGATATTTTTGCAGAACTCCATCTCTCTCCCCCTTTCTCTATCCCTCTCTCTCTCTCTCTCTCTCGCTCTCTCTCTCGTCTCTCTCTCCCTCTCTCTCTCTCCCCCTCTATCTCTCTCCATCTCTCTCTCCCCCCTTTCTCTATCCCTCTCTCTCTCTTCTCTCTCTCTCCCCCCTCTCTCACTCTCCCCCTCTATCTCTCTCCATCTCTCTCTCCCCCTTTCTCTATTCCTCTCTCTCTCTCTCTCTCCCCTCTCTCTCTCCTCTCTCTCTCTCGCTCTGTCTCTCTTTCTCTCCCCCTCTCTCCCCCTTTCTCTATCCCTCTCTCTCTCTCTATCTCGCTTTCTCTCCCCCTCTCTCTCTCCCTCTCTCTCTCCCTCTCTCTCTCTCCCCCTCTATCTCTCTCCATCTCTCTCTCCCCCTTTCTCTATCCCTCTCTCTCTCTTCTCTCTCTCTCCCCCTCTCTCTCTCCCCCTCTATCTCTCTCCATCTCTCTCTCTCCCCCTTTCTCTATTCCTCTCTCTCTCTCTCTCTCCCTCTCTCTCCCTCTCTCTCTCTCTCGCTCTGTCTCTCTTTCTCTCCCCCTCTCTCCCCCTTTCTCTATCCCTCTCTCTCTCTCTATCTCGCTTTCTCTCCCCCTCTCTCTCTCTCTCTCTCTCTCCCTCTCTCTCTCCTCTTCTCTCTCTCTCTCCCTCTGTCTCTCTTTCTCTCTCCCCCTCTCTCCCCCTCTCCCTCTCTCTCTCTCCCCTCTCTCTCCCCCTCTCTATAGAGATTTTGGATGTCTGGCATCCACACATAGGTTATTTCCCCCCCGAAACACTTCCTCTGTTCTTTAATGTACACAAATGTTGCTCTCACCTGGGAGAGGAGTCCCAGTCTGAGGGAGGGAACGTTGACACGGTATAGATGGAAGGAGTGTAGACAGATGAAAGACTTCCTCGTTGTAGTTTAGAAAACTCATGTGACAGTTGTTGAGGTTGCCCGGTGCTGACCAATACTAATGTTCTACCACCTGAGTAACGGCACCTCTTACAGAATACAAGCTGTACATTTTTTTCACCGAAATGAAAAAAGAGTACCAGGGTTTTTATAGTTGCTTTGCTTGTTACGCATGATGCCAAAACATAACAAGCTGCACTTGTATGGTAACTCATGTATAGTGGTGTTTCTCAGTAGCCCTCATGTCTTACTGTCTCACTGCACGCTGGGATTGTGTTGGAGCCACCAGGCTTTAAAGGCCCCCTATTCCTCGCTCGCTCTCTCACTCACTCTCTCAATCTCTGGTCCCATCAGGAACACAGCACGCTCTGAGGGTAAACACAAACAAACACTTCCTTTGTGGTTTATCCAGCCGCTGAAAGGTACCCAGCTGAGTTTATATGGGGGAGCGATAGCATCGCTCTGTGATCGTCTCCATCTCACCGTGCTGCACATCTCCCACAACCCTCATAATGCATTCACTCAACTCTGATCTCCCCGCCCTTACCCACAACAATCACACTCCATAACCATTTCTACTTTATTCTTCATCAAGACTAGAACAAAAGAAACGTGGTCACTGACACGATCCTGGAGAGGTAAGGGGTGCTTTTTAAAATGTATTCCAGCATAGCACCAACACATCCGATTCAGCTCGTCAAGGGCTTGATGACTAGTTGAAGTCACTTTAATGTCATTCATCGTCTACTGTGCTGGAGATGTAGAGAGATAGATACAGAGAGGTAGAGAGATAGACACAGAGAGGTAGAGATATGGACACAGAGAGGTAGAGAGATAGATATGGAGAGGTAGAGAGATAGATATGGAGAGGTAGAGAGATAGATACAGAGATGTAGAGAGGGAGAAAGATGGATACATAGAGGTAGAGAAGGAGATATATGGATACATAGAGCTAGAAAGATGGATACAGAGGTAGAGAAGGAGAAAGATGGATACAGAGGGTTAGAAAGATGGATACAGACGTAGAGAGGGAGAAAGATGGATACAGAGAGGTAGAGAGGGAGAAAGATGGATACAGAGAGGAAGAGAAGGAGATATATGGATACATAGAGCTAGAAAGATGGATACAGAGGTAGAGAAGGAGAAAGATGGATACAGAGGGTTAGAAAGATGGATACAGAGGTAGAGAGGGAGTAAGATGGATACAGAGAGATAGAGAATGAGAAAGATGGATACAGAGAGGTAGAGAAGGAGAAAGATGGTTACAGAGAGGTAGAGAGGGAGAAAGATGGATACAGAGAGGTAGAGAATGAGAAATATGGACACAGAGAGGTAGACAAGGAGAAAGATGGATACAAAGGTAGAGCGGGAGAAAGATGGATACAGAGAGGTAGAGAGAGAGAAATATGGATATAGAGAGGTAGAGAAGGAGAAAGATGGATACAGAGAGGTAGAGAGGGAGAAAGATGATACAGAGAGGTAGAGAAGGAGAAAGATGGATACATAGAGCTAGAGAGGTAGATACAGAGAGGTAGAGAGGGAGAAATATGGATACTGAGAGGTAGAGAAGGAGAAAGATGGATACAGAGGGGTATAAAGATGGATACATAGAGGTAGAGAAGGAGAAAGATGGACACAGAGAGGTAGAGAAGGAGAATGATGGATACAGAGAGGGAGAAAGATGGATACATAGAGGTAGAGAAGGAGAAAGATGGACACAGAGAGGTAGAGAAGGAGAAAGATGGATACAGAGAAGGAGAAAGATGGATACATAGAGCTAGAGAGGTAGATACAGAGAGGTAGAGAAGGAGAAAGATGGATACAGAGAGGTAGAGAGGTAGGTACAGAGAGGTAGAGAAGGAGGCAGATGTATACATAGAGGTAGAGAGAGAAAGATTGATACATAGAGGTAGAGAGGGTGAAAGATGGACACAGAGAGGTAGAAAGATGGATACAGAGAGGTAGAGAGGGAGAAAGATGGATACAGAGAGGTAGAGAGGGAGAAGGATGGATACAGCGAGGTAGAGCAAGTGAAAGATGGACACAGAGAGGTAGAGAGGTAGATACAGAGAGGTAGAGAAGGAGAAAGATGGATACATAGAGGTAGAGAGATGGATACAGAGAGGTAGAGAGAGAGAAAGATGGATACAGAGAGGTAGAGAGGTAGGTACAGAGAGGTAGAGAAGGAGAAAGATGGGTACATAGAGGTAGAGAGGGAGAAAGATGGATACAGAGAGGTAGAGAAGGAGAAAGATGGATGCATAGAGACAGAGAGGGAGAAAGATGGATACAGAGAGGTAGAGAAGGAGAAAGATGGGTACATAGAGGTAGAGAGGGTGAAAGATGGAAACATAGAGGTAGAGAAGGAGAAAGATGGATACAGAGAGGTAGAAAATGAGAAAGATGGATACAGAGAGGTATAGAGTGAGAAATATGGATACAGAGAGGTAGAGAAGGAGAAAGATGGATACAGAGAGGTAGAGAAGGAGAAAGATGTAGACATAGAGGTAGAGAGAGAAAGATTGATACATAGAGGTAGAGAGAGAAAGATTGATACATAGAGGTAGAGAGGGTGAAAGATGGACACAGAGAGGTAGAGAGATGGATACAGAGAGGTAGAGAGGGAGAAAGATGTATACAGAGAGGTAGAGAGGGAGAAATATGGATACAGCGAGGTAGAGAAGGAGAAAGATGGACACAGAGAGGTAGAGTGGTAGATACAGAGAGGTAGAGAAGGAGAAAGATGGATACAGAGAGAGAAGGAGAAAGGTGGATACAGAGAGGGAGAGAGATGGATACAGAGGTACAGAAGGAGAAAGATGGATACAGAGAGGTAGAAAGATGGATACAGAGGTAGAGAAGGAGAAAGATGGATACAGAGAAGGAGAAAGATGGATACAGAGGTAGAGAAGGAGAAAGATGGATACAGAGGTAGAGAAGGAGAACGATGGATACAGCGATAGAGAAGGAGACAGATGGATACAGAAGTAGAGGAGAAAGATGGATACAGAGGTAGAGAAGGAGAAAGATGGATACAGAGAGGTAGAGATGGATACAGAGAGGTAGAGAAGGAGAAAGATGGATACATAGAGGTAGAGAGGGAGAAATGTGGATACAGATAGGTAGATAGGGTGAAAGATGGATACAGAGAGGTAGAGAGGGTGAAAGATGGACACAGAGAGGTAGAGAAGGAGAAAGATGGATACAGAGTGGTAGAGAAGGAGACAGATGTATCCATAGAGGTAGAGAGAGAGAAAGATGGATACATAGAGGTAGAGAGAGAGAAAGATGGATACTGAGAGGTAGATAGGGTGAAAGATGGACACAGAGAGGTAGAGAGGGTGAAATATGAATACAGAGAGGTAGAGAGGTAGATACAGAGAGGGAGAGAGGGAGAAAGATGTATTCATAGAGCTAGAGAGGGTGAAAGATGGATACATAGAGGTAGAGAAGGAGAAAGATGGATACATAGAGGTAGAGAAGGAGAAAGATGGATACATAGAGGTAGAGAGGTAGATACAGAGAGGTAGAGAAGGAGAAAGATGGGTACATAGAGGTAGAGTGGTAGATACAGGGAGGTAGATCAGGAGAAAGATGGATACATAGAGGTAGAGAGGGTGAAAGATGGATACAGAGAGGTAGAGAAGGAGAAAGATGGATACAGAGTGGTAGAGAAGGAGACATATGTATACATAGAGGTAGAGAGAGATAAAGATGGATACAGAGAGGTAGAGAAGGAGAAAGATGAATACAGAGCAGTAGAGAAGGAGAAAGATGATACAGAGAGGTAGAGAGGTAGATACAGAGAGGTAGAGAAGGAGAAAGATGGATACAGACAGGTAGAGAAGGAGAACGATGGATACAGAGAGTTAGAGAGGGAGATATATGGATACAGAGAGGTAGGGAAGGAGAAAGATGGATACAGAGGGGTAGAGAAGGAGGAAGATGGATACAGAGGGGTAGAGAAGGAGGAAGATGGATACAGAGAGGTAGAGAAATAGAAAGATGGATACAGAGAGGTAGAGAAGGAGAAAGATGGATACAGAGAGGTAGAGAGGTAGATACAGAGAGGTAGAGAAGGAGAACGATGGATACAGAGAGGTAGAGAGGGAGATAGATGGATACAGAGAGGTAAAGAAGGAGAACGATGGATACAGAGAGGTAGAGAGGGAGATAGATGGATACAGAGTGGGAGATAGATGGATATAGAGAGGGAGAAAGATGGATACATAGAGGTAGGGAGGGAGATAGATGGATACATAGAGGTAGAGAAGGAGAAAGATGCATACATAGAGGTAGAGAAGGAGAAAGATGGATACTGAGAGGTAGAGAAGGAGAAATATAGATACTGAGAGGTAGAGAGGGAGAAAGATGGATACTGAGAGGGACGGCGAAAGAGACTAAGATTAGAAGCAGACATATGAGTTATTATTTAAATAGAGAGAGTGAGAGGGCGCGTCTCTGTCTAGACCAGTATGTATGTGAAAGGTCTGTGTTTGAGTGAAGGCTGGGGATCTGAGGTGCTGAGCTGTGAACGCCACGGTGGAAATGTGCATTTTCTCACTCTCCACTCGTTTATTTTAGTGATTATATTCCCTCCATCTCAAGCAGAGAGCTAGATTACATAATTAGACTGCCCTCAGGAGACCTGGGCCATGATTGGTCTTACTACACCAATTATCTTTCTCTCTCTCTCTCTCTCT
>NC_056450.1:33947485-33957485 GCF_018296145.1 Oncorhynchus tshawytscha | reverse complement strand
GTCTGTCTGTCTGTCTGTCTGTCTGTCTGTCTGTCTGTCTGTCTGTCTGTCTGTCTGTCTGTCTGTCTGTAAGTCAGCTGTCAGTGATCAGTGTAGATCAGAGCCTCCTCTCGGGACTCAGTGCTTGCTGGTTATTGCGTCTGATTGGCTAAATCTGGGTTATGTGGAGAAGAGATCAAACATCCATATGACCCCCTATGTGCCCACCTACTGTTGGCTGTTGGACTGGGCTGGACCGTGTTGGACTGGGCTGGACCGTGTTGGACTGGGCTGGACCGTGTTGGACTGGGCTGGACCGTGCTGGGCTGGGCTGGACCGTGTTGGAATGGGCTGGACCGTGTTGGACTGGGCTGGACCGTGTTGGACTGGGCTGGACCGTGCTGGGCTGGACCGTGTGGGACTGGGCTGGACCGTGCTGGGCTGGACCGTGTTGGACTGGGCTGGACCGTGCTGGGCTGGACCGTGTTGGACTGGGCTGGACCGTGCTGGGCTGGACCGTGTTGGACTGGGCTGGACCGTGCTGGGCTGGGCTGGACTGTGTTGGACTGGGCTGGACCGTGTTGGACTGGGCTGGACCGTGTTGGACTGGGCTGGACTGTGTTGGACTGGGCTGGACCGTGCTGGACTGGGCTGGACCGTGCTGGACTGGGCTGGACCGTGCTGGACTGGGCTGGACCGTGTTGGGGGCTGGGCTGGACCGTGTTGGACTGGGCTGGACCGTGTTGGACTGGGCTGGACCGTGCTGGACGGGCTGGACTGTGCTGGGCTGGACCGAGTTGGACTGGGCTGGACCGTGCTGGACTGGGCTGGACCGTGTTGGACTGGGCTGGACCGTGCTGGACTGGGCTGGGTTAACTTGACTTGAGTTTCTCTGTCTCTTCCTCTCTGTCTGTTTGTCTGTCTCTTCCTCTCTGTCTGTTTGTCTGTCTCTCTTCCTCTCTGTCTGTTTGTCTGTCTCTCTGTCTGTTTGTCTGTCTCTCTGTCTGTTTGTCTGTTTGTCTGTCTCTTCCTCTCTGTCTGTTTGTCTGTCTCTTCCTCTCTGTCTGTTTGTCTGTCTCTTCCTCTCTGTCTGTTTGTCTGTCTCTCTGTCTGTTTGTCTGTTTGTCTGTCTCTTCCTCTCTGTCTGTTTGTCTGTCTCTTCCTCTGTCTGTTTGTCTGTCTCTTCCTCTCTGTCTGTTTGTCTGTCTCTTCCTCTCTGTCTGTTTGTCTGTCTCTTCCTCTCTGTCTGTTTGTCTGTCTCTTCCTCTCTGTCTGTTTGTCTGTCTCTTCCTCTCTGTCTGTTTGTCTGTCTCTTCCTCTCTGTCTGTTTGTCTGTCTCTCTTCCTCTCTGTCTGTTTGTCTGTCTCTTCCTCTCTGTCTGTTTGTCTGTCTCTTCCTCTCTGTCTGTTTGTCTGTCTCTCTTCCTCTCTGTCTGTTTGTCTGTCTCTTCCTCTCTGTCTGTTTGTCTGTCTCTTCCTCTCTGTCTGTTTGTCTGTCTCTCTTCCTCTCTGTCTGTTTGTCTGTCTCTTCCTCTCTGTCTGTTTGTCTGTCTCTCTTCCTCTCTGTCTGTTTGTCTGTCTCTCTTCCTCTCTGTCTGTTTGTCTGTCTCTCTTCCTCTCTGTCTGTTTGTCTGTCTCTCTTCCTCTCTGTCTGTTTGTCTGTCTCTCTTCCTCTCTGTCTGTTTGTCTGTCTCTCTTCCTCTCTGTCTGTTTGTCTGTCTCTCTTCCTCTCTGTCTGTTTGTCTGTCTCTCTTCCTCTCTGTCTGTTTGTCTGTCTCTTTCCTCTCTGTCTGTTTGTCTGTCTCTCTTCCTCTCTGTCTGTTTGTCTGTCTCTCTTCCTCTCTGTCTGTTTGTCTGTCTCTCTTCCTCTCTGTCTGTTTGTCTGTCTCTTCCTCTCTGTCTGTTTGTCTGTCTCTTCCTCTCTGTCTGTTTGTCTGTCTCTCTGTCTGTTTGTCTGTCTCTTCCTCTCTGTCTGTTTGTCTGTCTCTTCCTCTCTGTCTGTTTGTCTGTCTCTTCCTCTCTGTCTGTTTGTCTGTCTCTTCCTCTCTGTCTGTTTGTCTGTCTCTCTTCTTCTGTCTCTCTACCCTTTCCCTTCATTTTCTCTCACACTAAGTTTTTCTTATGGGAGCTATAAAGAGTCAAAGTCGAAATCTAGGTTGTGTGTGTGTGTGTGTGTGTGTGTGTGTGTGTGTGTGTGTGTGTGTGTGTGTGTGTGTGTGTGTGTGTGTGTGTGTGTGTGTGAGTGAGCGTGTGTGTGTGTGTGTCTGCGGTGAGAAAGAGAAACAGCAAGAGGGTGAGTTTCCTTCTGGTGTGAGCTTGCATGTGAATTAGAGTGACCTTGCATTACTTATGCCTGCCAGTAATATGAGCGCCATCTGCAGCTAGAACAAGTATGAATACATGATACTGAACAGTGGCAGGTTCACACACTCACATACACACACGAGGAGAGAGTACAGGACAAGAGGAGAAGAGCAGAGAATAGACAAAGAGGACTATTTGGGTAACATTATTGGAACTAATATTACATTTAGTTTAAAAAACTTATCTCAGGAACTGTGAAGTGGCTAAGCACACAGAAAACCCTCTCTCAACATTCCAGCAACATGGAGTCACACTGTTCACTGTCCTCACACTGACACACAACAGCGGCCATCCCGGATTCACACAATCACACAGTGGGTTAAAATGAAATATGGCCAACAGCAATCAGATCAGGCTGCTGTTATGATCCTGAGTCAGAGAGAGAGAGTGTGATATCTCGCTTTGCCATTTATCCAGAGCAACGTTACAGGAGCAATTAGAGTTAAGTGCCTTGCTCAAGCGCACATCAACAGATTTTGAACCGCCGACCTTTCGGTTACCTTTCAGCTAGAGAGAGAGAGATGGAGGGAGAGAGAGCAAGGGAGAAGGAGAGAAGAAGAGAGGGAGGGAGAGAGAGCAAGGGAGAAGGAGAGAAGAAGAGAGGGAGGGAGAGAGAGCAAGGGAGAAGGAGAGAAGAAGAGAGTGAGGGAGAGAGCAAGGGAGGAGAGAAGAAGAGATAGAGTGAGAAGGAGAGAAGAAGAGGTGGAGGGAGAGAGAGCAAGGGAGAAGGAGAGAAGAAGAGAGGGAGAGAATAAGAGCAGGAGGGAGAGAGAGCAAAAGAGAAGGAGAGAAGAAGAGGTGGAGTGAGAGAGAGCAAGGGAGAAGGAGATAAGAATAGATGGGGGAAAGAGAGAGAGAGCAAGGGAGAAGGAGATAAGAAGAGATGGAGGGAGAGGGAGCAAGGGAGAAGGAGAGAAGAAGAGATGGAGGGAGAGGGAGCAAGGGAGAAGGAGAGAAGAAGAGATGGAGGGAGAGAGAGAGAGCAAGGGAGAAGGAGAGAAGAAGAGAGGGAGGGAGAGAGAGCAAGGGAGAAGGAGAGAGGAAGAGATGGAGGGAGAGAGAGAGAGCAAGGGAGGAGAGAAGAAGAGATGGAGGGAGAGAGAGCAAGGGAGAAGGAGAGAAGAAGAGATGGAGGGAGAGAGAGCAAGGGAGAAGGAGAGAAGAAGAGATGGAGGGAGAGAGAGAGCAAGGGAGAAGGAGAGAAGAAGAGAGGGAGGGAGGGAGAGAAAGGACCAGGTCCTTCTAAAACATCACCTGACTCAGTTTTAGACCACGCTGCCAGCATCATATTCTCACATTTTCTATCCCTCTTTTCTTTATTCTCTCCTTTCTTCCCTCCCTCGCTCCCAGAGTAATCAGTCTCATGATGTTTAATGCGCTGAAAGTCTCCCATCAGCCAGGGCTGCTGAAATGGAGCGTGGGTAATGCCTCGGGTCACTAGACTTCACACCCCCAGCCAGCTCTCTCTCACTCCCTCCCGCTCACTCTCTCCATCTCTCCGTCTCTCCGTCGTTTGCTCTATTATTTTTCTCTCCCCTTCTGTCTGTTCTCTCTCTCACTCTCTGTCCATCTCTCTCTCCCCTTCTGTCTGTCTTTCTCTCCCTCTGCTCCCCCCTCTCTCTTTCCCTCTGCTCCCCCCTCTCTCTCTCCTTCTCTGTCCCTCTCTCGCTCCCTCTCTATCCCTCTCTCTCTCCCTCTTTGTCCAACTCTCTCTCCCCTTCTGTCCGTCTCTATCTCCCTCTGCCCCCTCTCTCCCTCTCTGTCCATCTCTCTCTCCCTCTCTGTGGCGTTTGAACTAGGCCTTTGAACCATCAACACCGACGTGAATGGACAAGAGGGATTTGGCCGGGGCTCTGAGCCCCCAATCAGCTTAATGTCCAACGGGGCTTTAGGTGGTCTTAGCAGGCTTTACCTTGGTGAGGGGGCTTTCCCTTGAAGTTGAGCTAAATTAGCACGCACAGGCTCAGCTCTAAGCTGATTAAGACCCTAATTTCACTAAAATGTATTCCTTATTAATGATGTGATTGTGAAAGAACGACTGGCTATTTGTGTGGCTAGACTCCACAAGGGGTGAGGGGGTTGGGGAGGGATGGGGGAGGGTTTAGGAGAGGTGCTGGGTTGGGAGAGGTGCTGGGTTGGGAGAGGTGCTGGGTTGGGAGAGGTGCTGGGTTGGGAGAGGTGCCTGGTTTGGGAGAGGTGCCGGGTTTGGGAGAGGTGCAGGGTTGGGAGAGGTGCTGGGTTGGGAAAGGTGCCCGGTTTGGGAGAGGTGCCGGGTTTGGGAGAGGTGCATGGTTGGGAATGCTGGGTTGGGAGAGGTGCCGGGTTGGGAGAGGTGCTGGGTTGGGAGAGGTGCTGGGTTGGGAGAGGTGCTGGGTTGGGAGAGGTGCCAGGTTGGGAGAGGTGCCGGGTTGGGAGAGGTGCCGGGTTGGGGTTGGGAGAGGTGCTGGGTTTGGGAGAGGTGCAGGGTTGGGAGAGGTGCAGGGTTGGGAGAGGTGCAGGGTTGGGAGAGGTGCCGGGTTGAACGAGGTGCAGGGTTGGGAGAGGTGCAGGGTTGGGAGAGGTGCTGGGTTGGGAGAGGTGCAGGGTTGGGAGAGGTGCAGGGTTAGGAGAGGTGCAGGGTTGGGAGAGGTGCCATGTTGGGAGATGTGCCATGTTGGGAGAGGTGCCGGGTTGGGAGAGGTGCAGGGTTGGGAGAGGTGCAGGGTTGGGAGAGATGCAGGGTTGGGAGAGGTGCCGGGTTGAATGAGGTGCAGGGTTGGGAGAGGTGCTGGGTTGGGAGATGTGCCATGTTGGGAGAGGTGCAGGGTTGGGAGAGGTGCAGGGTTGGGAGGGTGCAGGGTTGGGAGAGATGCTGGGTTGGGAGAGGTGCAGGGTTGGGAGAGGTCCCGCTGGGAGAGGTCCCGCATGGGAGAGGTCCCGCGTTGGGGTTGGGAGAGGTGCCGGGTTTGGGAGAGGTGCAGGGTTGGGAGAGGTCCCGGGTTGGGGTTGGGAGAGATGCCGGGTTTGGGAGAGGTGCCGGGTTGGGAGAGGTGCTGGGTTGGGAGAGGTGCTGGGTTGGGAGAGGTGCTGGGTTGGGAGAGATGCTGGGTTGGGAGAGGTGCTGGGTTGGGAGAGGTGCTGGGTTGGGAGAGATGCCGGGTTGGGAGAGATGCCGGGTTGGGAGAGGTGCCGGGTTGGGAGAGGTGCCGGGTTGGGAGAGGTGCCGGGTTGGGAGAGGTGCCGGGTTGGGAGAGGTGCAGGGTTGGGAGAGGTGCAGGGTTGGGAGAGGTGCAGGGTTGGGAGAGGTGCCGGGTTGGGGTTGGGAGAGGTGCCGGGTTGGGAGAGGTGCCGGGTTGGGAGAGGTGCCGGGTTGGGAGAGGTGCCGGGTTGGGAGAGGTGCCGGGTTGGGAGAGGTGCAGGGTTGGGAGAGGTGCAGGGTTGGGAGAGGTGCCGGGTTGGGGTTGGGAGAGGTGCCGGGTTTGGGAGAGGTGCAGGGTTGGGAGAGGTGCAGGGTTGGGAGAGGTGCCGGGTTGAACGAGGTGCAGGGTTGGGAGAGGTGCAGGGTTGGGAGAGGTGCTGGGTTGGGAGAGGTGCCGGGTTGGGAGAGATGCCGGGTTGGGAGAGGTGCAGGGTTGGGAGAGGTGCCGGGTTGGGAGAGGTGCCGGGTTGGGAGAGGTGCCGGGTTGGGAGAGGTGCCGGGTTGGGAGAGGTGCAGGGTTGGGAGAGGTGCAGGGTTGGGAGAGGTGCCGGGTTGGGGTTGGGAGAGGTGCCGGGTTTGGGAGAGGTGCAGGGTTGGGAGAGGTGCAGGGTTGGGAGAGGTGCCGGGTTGAACGAGGTGCAGGGTTGGGAGAGGTGCAGGGTTGGGAGAGGTGCTGGGTTGGGAGAGGTGCAGGGTTGGGAGAGGTGCAGGGTTAGGAGAGGTGCAGGGTTGGGAGAGGTGCCGTGTTGGGAGATGTGCCGTGTTGGGAGAGGTGCCGGGTTGGGAGAGGTGCCGGGTTGGGAGAGGTGCAGGGTTGGGAGAGGTCCCGGGTTGGGGTTGGGAGAGGTGCCGAGTTGAACGAGGTGCCCGGGGTGCAGGGTTGGCTGCTGAGTCTTGGGAGATGTGCTGAGTCTTGGGGGTTATGGAGGGGGGGGGGGCAGAGAGACCAGAGATCTTTCGAAACTTTGAGCGGGATTGAAACATTTAGAGCAACTTCAAAATGTGCCGTTCTGCAGTGAGACTGTGAGAGCTTGTTGAGAGAGACGTGTTGTAGGGCTGATGTGGATGTTTGGGGACTGGAAGGATGTAGAGGGGTGAGCCATCTGGGCATGTTGACTAGGTGGTTGGCTTTTTGGAGGACATGGATTATGTTGGTGTTTTGGGTTTTAGAGACCCACTGTACTGATTGTTGAGTGAGGCATGTCACTCTCTCTCTTCGTCTTACATATAAAACATTCTGAATCCTTCTTGTCTCATTTTCCTTCTCCCCAGATGTGATATTCATGAAGAGTGAGTGAGCACATTTTGGACATCTGTGAAGCACACCTAGCGAGGGAGAGAGAAAAAGAGAGGGGGAAAGACAGAGGGTGTCCTGAAAAATGTGTGAACGATTTGGCCCCTTCATAAAAGAGGCCCAATTCTTTTTTTTCATGTCCTACCACATGGTGAGCCTCTCTCTCTCACACACACACACACACGCACGCGATAACTATGGAAAGAGAGATGGGACAGTGAAAATTGTTATAAAGGATTTTCTTTCTGGGTTCATGGCCCAAGAACAGATCTCTTGTATCATTGATGTAGTTAGAAGACTGACAAAGTTCCTTATTATTTAAGAGCTATAATTAAATAATTCTGTCTTCAAGACCATCTGATTCTCAGCCGATGACTTCCTGGTGGAGAGTGAGCTACTTCCTGTTAACAGTAAGACACTTCCTGCCAGGATAATAGTCCCCCGAGGTCAGGCCTTTCAGGCACCAGCAGAGTGGGACACAGACATACTACTTGAGGACAGGGTCACCTCTAGCTGTCAAAGGTAGACCATTACAGTTTCCACAATATCAGTCTCCCTTGTAGATACATTTCTGTTTCGAGATATTAACAAAGGAAGGTTGTACCTGCTCCAGATATAGTAGCAAGGAGAATAACGGAGGACTAGGATGAGAAAGGCAAGGCTATGTGACCCCTGCTTCCAGCTCTAGGGTCATGTGCCATGTCATTCAGCTGACCTCTGACCCAGGGTAATTTCACCTCTGTCAGTCAGCCATGAGGTAGTACTTTCATTTTATTATCATACCAGGGAGGAAACACACACACACACACACACACACACACACACACACACACACACACACACACATACCCCCCTCACACACACACATACCCCCTTCACATACCTCCCTCACACACACACATATCCCCCTCACACACACATACCCCCTCACACACGCACGTACCCCCTCACACACACGTACCTCCCGCACACACATGTACCCCCCTCACACACCCACACCCAGAGAAGAAAATTATTTTGTGTATGCATTTAAACTCAACAAAAAATGAAATGTCCTCTCACTGTCAACTGCGTTTATTTTTTTTTGTGTAAATATTTGTATGAACATAACAAGATTCAACAACTGAGACATAAACTGAACAAGTTCCAAAGACATGTGACTAACAGAAATGGAATAATGTGTTCCTGAACAAAGTGGGGGGGTCAAAATCAAAAGTAACAGTCAGTACCTGGTGTGGCCACCAGCTGCATTAAGTACTGCAGTGCATCTCCTCCTCATGGACTGTACCAGATTTTCCAGTTCTTGCTGTGAGATGTTACCCCACTCTTCCACCAAGGCACCTGCAAGTTCTCGGACATTTCTGGGGGGAATGGCCCTAGCCCTCACCCTAGCCCTGATCCAACAGGTCCCAGACGTGCTCAATGGGATTGAGATCCGGGCTCTTCGCTGGCCATGGCAGAACACTGACATTCCTGTCTTGCAGGAAATCACGTACAGAACTGGTGGCATTGTCATGCTGGAGGGTCATGTCATGATGAGCCTGCAGGAAGGGTACCACATGAGGGAGGAGGATTTCTTCCCCGTGGTTGAGATTGCCGGCAATGACAACAAGCTCAGTCCGATGCTGTGACACACTGCCCCAGACCATGACTGACCCTCCACCTCCAAATCGATCCCGCTCCAGAGTACAGGCCTCGGTGTAATGCTCATTCCTTCAACGATAAACACAAATCCAACCATCACCCCGGGTGAGACAAAACAGCGACTTGTCAGTGAAGAGCACTTTTTGCCAGTCCTGTCTGGTCCAGCGATAGTAGGTTTGTGCCCATAGGCGACGTTGATGCCGGTGATATCTGGTGAGGACCTGCCTTACAACAGGCCTACAAGCCCTCAGTCCAGCCTCTCTCAGCCTATTGCGGTCAGTCTGAGCACTGATGCAGGGATTGTGCGTTCCTGGTGTAACTCGGGCAGTTGATATTGCCATCCTGTACTTGTCCTGCAGATGTGATGTACCAATCCTGTGCAGGTGTTGTTACACATGGTCTGCCACTGCGAGAATGATCAGCTGTCCGTTCTGTCTCCCTGTAGCTCTGTCTTAGGCATCTCACAGTACAGACATTGCAATTTATTGCCCTGGCCACATCTGCAGTCCTCATGCCTCCTTGCAGCATGCCTAAGGCACGTTCACACAGATGAGCAGGGACTCTGGTCATCTTTCTTTAGGTGTTTTTCAGAGTCAGTAGAAAGGCCTCTTTAGTGTCCTAAGTTTTCATTAAGTGTTCATTAATTGTTTATGGTTCATTGAACAGCATGGGAAACAGTGTTTAACCCCTTTACAATGAAGATCTGTGAAATTATTTGGATTTTTATGAAATTTCTTTGAAAGACAGGGTCCTGAAAAAGGGAAGTTAATTTTTTTGCAGAGTTAGTTTGTGTGTATTGTATGTGTATATGCACTGTCTCTGTGTGTCAGTGTGTGTTAGTATGTGTCAGTGTGTGTTAGTATGTGTCAGTGTGTGTTAGTTCGTGTCAGTGTGTGTTAGTATGTGTCAGTGTGTGTCTCTGTGTGTCAGTGTGTGTTAGTATGTGTCAGTGTGTGTCTCTGTGTGTCAGTGTGTGTTAGTATGTGTCAGTGTGTGTTAGTATGTGTCAGTGTGTGTTAGTATGTGTCAGTGTGTGTTAGTATGTGTCAGTGTGTGTTAGTATGTGTCAGTGTGTGTCTCTGTGTGTCAGTGTGTGTTAGTATGTGTCAGTGTGTGTTAGTATGTGTCAGTGTGTGTCTCTGTGTGTCAGTGTGTGTTAGTATGTGTCAGTGTGTGTCTCTGTGTGTCAGTGTGTGTTAGTATGTGTCAGTGTGTGTTAGTATGTGTCAGTGTGTGTCTCTGTGTGTCAGTGTGTGTTAGTATGTGTCAGTGTGTTAGTATGTGTCAGTGTGTGTTAGTATGTGTCAGTGTGTGTTAGTATGTGTCAGTGTGTGTCTCTGTGTGTCAGTGTGTGTTAGTATGTGTCAGTGTGTGTTAGTATGTGTCAGTGTGTGTTAGTATGTGTCAGTGTGTGTCTCTGTGTGTCAGTGTGTGTTAGTATGTGTCAGTGTGTTAGTATGTGTCAGTGTGTGTTAGTATGTGTCAGTGTGTGTTAGTATGTGTCAGTGTGTGTTAGTGTGTGTCAGTGTGTGTCTCTGTTTG
>NC_056450.1:33919985-33937485 GCF_018296145.1 Oncorhynchus tshawytscha | reverse complement strand
ACCCCACCTGCCAAGCCTATGGCCCAGGGTGATACAGCAAACCCCACCTGCCAAGCCTATGGCCCAGGGTGATACAGCAAACCAAACCTGCCAAGCCTATTGCCCCAGGTGATATAGCAAACCCCACCTGCCAAGCCTATGGCCCAGGGTGATATAGCAAACCCCACCTGCCAAGCCTATGGCCCAGGGTGATATAGTAAACCCCACCTGCCAAGCCTATGGCCCAGGGTGATATAGTAAACCGCACCTGCCAAGCCTATGGCCCAGGGTGATATAGTAAACCCCACCTGCCAAGTCTATGGCCCAGGGTGATATAGTAAACCCCACCTGCCAACCCCATGGCCCAGGGTGATACAGCAAAGAAACAAGGGAGGTGTAGAGAGAGAAAGAGGGGCAGAGGGGTACACAAACAGAACTATTTCAAATCTTAGAAATCATGAGAGAAGTTTGAACGAAGGCCAAGTTTTCTTTCTGTTCTGTACTGTGGCATTTGTTAAGAAGACCAGCTGAACTAAACCATGTGAACAACAGGAGGCTGAACTTCATTCCCTTGTCAACCTTTGTTTCTCTTTCTCTGTGTGTGTGTGTGTGTGTGTGTGTGTGTGTGTGTGTGTGTGTGTGTGTGTGTGTGTGTGTGTGTGTGTGTGTGTGTGTGTGTGTGTGTGTGTGTGTGTGTGTGTGTGTGCGCGTCATGGTACAGAGAGAATGCAGACCCATAGCTTTTCAACACTCTTAATGAAAAAGACAAGAGGAAAAAAACTACTTTTAATATCCTAAAGGTTTCCTGGGTCCCCATGCATGTGTGTATATGTGTGTGTGTGTTATTTGTGTGTGTGTGTGTGTGTCTGTATATGTTTCTGTGTGTGTGTGTGTGTGTGTGCAGAGCAGAGTGTTTGATATATGAGAAGTCAGTGCAGGTCTGCTGTATCACCCCACACCAGATATCATTTCCACTAGAGCAAACAATATTCCTACACACACACACACACACACACACACACACACACACACACACACACACACACACACACACACACACACTTTTTATTTCCTTACAACCAGTTAAACTGATGTCATTTGGACAGAAAATCGTTCCCATTTTTATTTTTGTTGCATTTTTTCCCCGGTCCCTAAACATCTTTGCACTGGAAAAGAAGCGTAGATGACAGAGATAATTTATTTTTTCTCTAAGTAAGAGGTATATCATACATTAAGCGGTGAGGCCCGAGGAGGTGTGGTGTGTGGCCAATATGCCGTGGCTGGGGGCTGTTCAAAGCAGAACGCAACGCGGAGTACCAGGATGCAGGCTGTGGTGTGATATGTTCCACAAACCCCCGAGGTGCCTCATTGCTATTGTAGGCTGGTTGTCGGCGTTATTAGAGCAGTAAAAATGGGTGCTTCGTTGTGCCTGTGGTGTACGGTCTGATGTACCACGCCGCTGAGCTGGTCAGCGTTCAGGGCTCGAGACGCCCAATTTATCATTCAAGCTATTTACACTACCTGCTATTTTCTTGAGCCTAATGATATGAGCCTAGGTGTAAAACAGTCGATATGATAGAGAGCAACGATCCTGGAATAAAAACTAAATTTGTGTGTGGACAGAGGGTTGGTTTCACAGGTTTACTCACTCTGGATTGTCAGTACTGCATGTATTCTTGTCTATGGTGCCATGGCTGTGTCAGGGTCAGTTGTAAGTTAAACTCAGGTCTTCCTTTATGGGCAGTGTGATGCACAAGACACATTTTTACTGGCAGTCATTAGCGGCAGTTAGAATCTATGTTCCTTTTCCCTTCTTCCTCTTTTGTGGGAATGAAACAGGATATAATGAGGACTACATGAAATATGTCTTGCATGTAATGGACATAAAGAACTGGTCTTACCATATTTATAGGTCATTTTCTCTTCATTTTTTTTGAATGTTTTCGAACAATTGGATCCAATGAACTGAGCAGGCTGGGCTGACATGCTTACAGCCATCACTATGGTAAGTGGGGAAATAAGTACAGTCAGTTATAATTGTAATGGCTCAGTAGATCATTAAAAAAAGATCAATGTTACATGGTTAGAAGAGAAAGAATATAATATATATTGTTTGCAGGAAACTCATTCTACCTATATAGACGAGGTTGGGCAGGAAAAGGACTGGGAGGGAGAAATGTATATTGTTTGCAGGAAACTCATTCTACCTATATAGATGAGGTTGGGCAGGAAAAGGACTGGGAGGGAGAAATGTATATTGTTTGCAGGAAACTCATTCTACCTATATAGATGAGGTTGGGCAGGAAAAGGACTGGGAGGGACAAATGTATATTGTTTGCAGGAAACTCATTCTACCTATATAGATGAGGTTGGGCAGGAAAAGGACTGGGAGGGAGAAATGTATATTGTTTGCAGGAAACTCATTCTACCTATATAGATGAGGTTGGGCAGGAAAAGGACTGGGAGGGAGAAATGTATATTGTTTGCAGGAAACTCATTCTACCTATATAGATGAGGTTGGCCAGGAAAAGGACTGGGAGGGAGAAATGTATATTGTTTGCAGGAAACTCATTCTACCTATATAGATGAGGTTGGGCAGGAAAAGGTCTGGGAGGGAGAAATGTATATTGTTTGCAGGAAACTCATTCTACCTATATAGATGAGGTTGGGCAGGAAAAGGTCTGGGAGGGAGAAATGTATATTGTTTGCAGGAAACTCATTCTACCTATATAGATGAGGTTGGGCAGGAAAAGGACTAGGAGGGAGAAATATATATTGTTTGCAACATGATGCTGCCAGCCCCGTGCTTCACAGTTGGGATGGAGTTCTTCAGCTTGCAAGCATCCCCCTTTTTCCTCCATACATAATGATGGTCTTTATGTCCAAACAGTTCTATTTCTGTTTCATCAGACCAGAGGACATTTCTCCAAAAAGTACACTCTTTGTCCCCATGTGCAGTTGCAAACCGTAGTCTGGCTTTTTTAATGGCGGTTTTGGAGCAGTGGCTTCTTCCTTGCTGAGTGGCCTTTCAGGTTATGTTGATATTGGACTTGTTTTACTGTGGATATAGACACTTTTGTACCTGTTTCCTCCAGCATCTTCACAAGGTCCTTTGCTGTTGTTCTGGGATTGATTTGCACTTTTCGCACCAAGGTACGTTCATCTCTAGGAGAAAGAAGGCGTCTCCTTCCTGAGAGGTATGACGGCTGCGTGGTCCCATAGTGTTTATACTTGCGTACAGATGAACGTGGTACCTTCAGGCGTTTGGAAATTGCTCCCAAGGATGAATCAGACTTGTGGAGGTCTACAAGAGGTCTTGGCTGATTTCTTTTGATTTTCCCATGATGTCAAGGAAAGAGCCACTGAGTTTCAAGTTAGGCCTTGAAATACATCCACAGGTACACCTCCAATTTACTCAAATGATGTCAATTAGCCTTTCAGAAGCTTCTTAAGACATGAAATAATTTTCTGGAATTTTCCAAACTGTTTAAATCCCAGTCAATTTAGTGTATGTAAACTTCTGACCCACTGGAATTGTGATACAGTGAATTATAAGTGAAATAATCTGTCTGTAAACAATTGTTGGAAAAATCACTTGTGTCATGCACAAAGTAGATGTCCTAACCGACTTGCCAAAACTATAGTTTGTTAAGAAGAAATTTGTGGAGTGGTTGAAAAACAAATTTGAATGATTCCAACCTAATTGTATGTAAACTTCTGACTTCAACTATATATAGATATATATATTTGCCCCAAAAATATATGGTGGATTGGAAATGATGCAGACAATTACATTGATGGAAGCAACAATCTATCCACCATATTAAAGCTGATCCACCCCTGAATAAAATAAAATTAAAGAAGTGTAATGTATTACAAAATCAAGCGAATTGGATGGAAATTTGTGAAGAATGCACAAAATGTTTCTTGAATCTTCAACATAGAAATACTACCAAAAATAATTTACAGAAACTCGTTACAAATGATAGAGTAAACCATGATTCACCAAATTATATTTTGAAAGAAGCTAATTATTCTAAGCATGTGTTTACTTTTCAGTCTCCCCCATTTCCACTGAATGATGTTAACTGTAAGGATTTATTTCAAAATAATAATATATATTAATAATAATAATAATAATGTAAAATTAACACATTTACAGAAAGACCTGTGTGAAGGCCAACTTACAGAAGAGGAACTTTTTGAGGCAATTCAATTTTTTCAGTCTGGAAAACCCCCAGGGTTTGATGGTATACCAGTAGAGGTATATCAGACCTTTTTTGATGTACTCAAAGATCCATTATTAGCATGTTTTAATTACTCTTATACAAATGGTAGACATTCAGGTACTCAACATGAAGGTCTGATTTCATTACTACTAAAACATGGCCCAGGTGGTAAGTGTAAAGATCATGTCCATTTAAAAAACTGGAGGCCTCTTACACGTCAGTGTTGTGATGTGAAAATCCTGATGAAATGTATAGCACATAGAATAAAAATGGTTTTTACCAGATATTGTTTTTTTACATGGACAATATATTGGAGATAGTATATGACAATTACAATTGAACATTATGACACATCAAAGATACTAGGCCTGATCTTCATAGCAGATTTTGAAAATGAATTTGATAAAGTACGACTAGAATTTAGATATCAATGCCTGGATTACTTTAATTTCTGTAAATCTTTTATACAATGGTTTAAGTTATGTACAGCAACCCCAGATGTAAAATAATAAATAATGTTTACTTCTCAGAAAATATTGAGCTTTTAAGAGGAGTAAAACAAGGCTGTCCGTTGTCTCCATATCTATTTATAATGGCCATTGAAATGCTAGCTATTAAAATGTCAAAATTTCAAACATCAAGCGGTTAGAAATCCAGGGGATAAAAACTAAAGTGTCAATGTATGCCGATGACTCAAGTTTTTTCATAAGTCCGCAATCTGGATCCCTGCACAGTCTCATTGAAGATCTCGATCATTTTTCTAGCCTATCTGGATTAAAACCTAATTACGACAAGTGTACCATATTACCTATTGGATCGTTAAAAAATAGTGTTTACTCTACCTTGTAGTTTCCCAATAAAATGGGTGGATGGTGAAGTAGACATACTTGGTATTCACATCTCAAAAAATATAAATTAATTTACCACAGTTAATTTCAATATAAAGTTAGTAAAAATAGTTAAGATTCTGCAACCATGGAGAGGTAAATACTTGCCTATTCTTTGGTCCTATCACAGTTGACTTATTTATTAATGGCTCTGCCTACCCCAGACGACTCTTTTTAAAAAATCATATAAGCTAAAAATATGTCATTTTATTTGGAATACTTAGCCAGAAAAAAATAAATGTGCTTATTTATATAATGAATGTGAGTTTGGGGGGCTAAAATTATTACATTTTATAGCTTTAAACCTCTCACTAAAAGCTTCACTCATACATAAGTTATACTTAAACCAAAAATGGTTCTCCAGTAGATTATTAAGAAAGACTCATCTGTTGTTCCAAAATGGCCTTTTTGCCTTCATACAGATTACAACTTCTCATTTCGGACTAATTGAAGGTGAAATGTTGTTTCATGTATGGCCCTTTCTTAAACAAGCCATACAAAGCTGGTTACAATTTCAGTTTTATTCTCCAGAATAGATAAAACAAATATTA
The DNA here is from genome assembly GCF_018296145.1 of Oncorhynchus tshawytscha. Lineage (NCBI taxonomy): Eukaryota > Metazoa > Chordata > Actinopteri > Salmoniformes > Salmonidae > Oncorhynchus > Oncorhynchus tshawytscha. The sequence continues at coordinate 33,931,839 of NC_056450.1, read as the reverse complement.
CAACAAAAGTTATGGTTAAAATATACTGATTTAATAAAAAACATTCTTTATGGAACATTTAAAAAAATGTTTTTTTTAAATTAATGATATAATGAATATAAACGGTGGACTTATGTCACATGTGCAGCTATCGAAAATGTATAACCAACTGATTGCAGCACTACCACAAACATGGAGGAGGGAAGAGGAAAAGGGAGAAGGTCGGGGGCTAGTTTTCCTGTCATATATTAAAGATACAACTTGGCTGAAAGGAACTGGTATAAATAGAAAAATATACCAATTTCATCAGAGGACAAAAATGTTGACAGCTGCGCCATACTGGTTGGTTGAAAAATAAATGGGAAGATATTTTCTTTTTGGTTAATGAACTGGTACAGAAAACAACCCTGATTCAACACTGAGTTTTTCTATTTAAATTATTATCTAAAATTCTTGTCACCAACAGAATACTATACACAGTGGGGCAAAAAAGTATTTAGTCAGCCACCAATTGTGCAAGTTCTCCCACTTAAAAATATGAGAGAGGCCTGTAATTTTCATCATAGGTACACTTCAACTATGACAGACAAAATGAGAAAGAAAAAATCCAGAAAATCACATTGTAGGATTTTTTAATGAATTTATTTGCAAATTATGGTGGAAAATAAGTATTTGGTCACCTACAAACAAGCAAGATTTCTGGCTCTCACAGACCTGTAACTTCTTATTTAAGAGGCTCCTCTGTCCTCCACTCTTTACCTGTATTAACGGCACCTGTTTGAACTTGTTATCAGTATAAAAGACACCTGTCCACAACCTCAAACAGTCACACTCCAAACTCCACTATGGCCAAGACCAAAGAGCTGTCAAAGGACACCAGAAACAAAATTGTAGACCTGCACCAGGCTGGGAAGACTGAATCTGCAATAGGTAAGCAGCTTGGTTTGAATCAACTGTGGGCGCAGTTATTAGGAAATGGAAGACATACAAGACCACTGATAATCTCCCTCGATCTGGGGCTCCACGCAAGATCTCACCCCGTGGGGTCAAAATGATCACAAGAACGGTGAGCAAAAATCCCAGAACCACACGGGGGGACCTAGTGAATGACCTGCAGAGAGCTGGGACCAAAGTAACAAAGCCTACCATCAGTAACACACTACGCCGCCAGGGACTCAAATCCTGCAGTGCCAGACGTGTCCCCCTGCTTAAGCCAGTACATGTCCAGGCCCGTTTGAAGTTTGCTAGAGAGCATTTGGATGATCCAGAAGAAGATTGGGATAATGTCATTTGGTCAGATGAAACCAAAATAGTGTTTGGAGGACAAAGAATGCTGAGTTGCATCCAAAGAACAACATACCTACTGTGAAGCATGGGGGTGGAAACATCATGCTTTGGGGCTGTTATATATATATATTATATTTGGGGCTGTTAGCCTTTTATATCATACCCCCAAGACATGCTAACCTCTCACCATTACAATAACAGTGGAGGTTAGCCTTTTATATCATACCCCCAAGACGTGCTAACCTCTCACCATTACAATAACAGTGGAGGTTAGCCTTTTATATCATATCCCCAAGACATGCTAACCTCTCACCATTACAATAACAGTGGAGGTTAGCCTTTTATATTATACCCGCAAGACATGCTAACCTCTCACCATTCCAATAACAGTGGAGGTTAGCCTTTTATATCATACCCCCAAGACATGCTAACCTCTCACCATTCCAATAACAGTGGAGGTTAGCCTTTTATATCATATCCCCAAGACATGCTAACCTCTCACCATTACAATAACAGTGGAGGTTAGCCTTTTATATCATATCCCCAAGACATGCTAACCTCTCACCATTACAATAACAGGGTAGGTTTGAATTTTTTTTTTGGGGGGGGGAGGTTATGAGATTTATACCTCTGTTATTTTCTCACTCATCATTATTCACGATTAATTCAGGATTATCTGTAATCATGGTAGCATCCACATTAATGTAGAAGTGTTCAGAAACATACTCTAATCTTATTTACAATAAAAGTGACTCCAAAGTGACATAGTACATGATTTACCATGAATTTCTATTGAGCACAAAATAATCTGAAACATGACCCAAACAAACAGCAAATGCATCCAACAAGTTTGTAGAGTCACAAGCTTAATGTAGTCATTGTGCGCTATGAATACGGGACCAAATTCTTAACTTTTTACTACTTTAATACACATACGTGAATTTGTTCCACTACTTTTGGTCCCCTAAAATGCGGAACTATATACAAAAAGTGCTGTTATTTCTAAACGGTTCACCCGATATGGATGAAAATACAATCAAATTAAAGCTGAAAGTCTGCACTTTATTAACCCCATAGTCACTGTATCATTTCAAATCCAAGGTGCTGGAGTACAGAGCCAAAGCAACAACAAAATTGTCAATGTCCCAATACTTTTGGAGCTCACTGTATAGTCGTTGTTGCGGATGGATTATTCGCAATTGCAGGGGAGTGTTGGTGAACAAAGAGCTGACCCTCACACCACTTACAGTACAGTACAGAACACTTACAGTACAGTACAGAACACTTACAGTACAGTACAGAACACTTACAGTACAGGACAGAACACTTACAGTACAGTACACTTACAGTACAGAACACTTACAGTACAGTACAGAACACATACAGTACAGTACAAAACACTTACAGTACAGGACAGAACACTTACAGTACAGAACACTTACAGTACAGTACACTTACAGTACAGAACACATACAGTACAGAACACTTACAGTACAGTACACTTACAGTACAGAACACTTACAGTACAGTACAGAACACATACAGTACAGTACAGAACACTTACAGTACAGGACAGAACACTTACAGTACAGAACAGAACACTTACGGTACAGTACAGAACACATACAGTACAGTACAGAACACTTACAGTACAGGACAGAACACTTACAGTACAGTACAGAACACTTACAGTACAGGACAGAACACTTACAGACAGTACACTTACAGTACAGAACACTTACAGTACAGTACAGAACACATACAGTACAGTACAAAACACTTACAGTACAGGACAGAACACTTACAGTACAGAACACTTACAGTACAGTACACTTACAGTACAGAACACGTACAGTACAGAACACTTACAGTACAGTACACTTACAGTACAGAACACTTACAGTACAGTACAGAACACATACAGTACAGTACAGAACACTTACAGTACAGGACAGAACACTTACAGTACAGAACAGAACACTTACGGTACAGTACAGAACACATACAGTACAGTACAGAACACTTACAGTACAGGACAGAACACTTACAGTACAGAACAGAACACTTACGGTACAGAACAGAACACTTACAGTACAGAACACTTACAGTACAGGACAGAACACTTACAGTACAGAACAGAACACTTACGGTACAGTACAGAACACATACAGTACAGTACAGAGCACTTACAGTACAGGACAGAACACTTACAGTACAGGACAGAACACTTACAGTACAGGACAGAACACCTACAGTACAGGACAGAACAGAGCACTTACAGTACAGTACAGAGCACTTACAGTACAGTACAGAGCACTTACAGTACAGGACAGAGCACTTACAGTACAGGACAGAACACTTACAGTACAGGACAGAGCACTTACAGTACAGGACAGAACACCTACAGTACAGGACAGAACACCTACAGTACAGGACAGAACACTTACAGTACAGGACAGAACACCTACAGTACAGGACAGAACACCTACAGTACAGGACAGAACACTTACAGTACAGGACAGAACACCTACAGTACAGGACAGGACACCTACAGTACAGGACAGAACACTTACAGTACAGGACAGAACACCTACAGTACAGGACAGAACACCTACAGTACAGGACAGAACACTTACAGTACAGGACAGAACACCTACAGTACAGGACAGAACACCTACAGTACAGGACAGAGCACTTACAGTACAGGACAGAACACTTACAGTACAGGACAGAACACCTACAGTACAGGACAGAACACTTACAGTACAAGACAGAACACTTACAGTACAGGACAGAACAGAACACTTACAGTACAGTACAGAGCACTTACAGTACAGGACAGAACACTTACAGTACAGGACAGAACAGAACACTTACAGTACAGTACAGAGCACTTACAGTACAGGACAGAACACCTACAGTACAGGACAGAACAGAACACTTACAGTACAGGACAGAACAGAACACTTACAGTACAGGACAGAACACTTACAGTACAGGACAGAACACTTACAGTACAGGACAGAACACTTACAGTACAGAACAGAACACTTACAGTACAGGACAGAACACTTACAGTACAGGACAGAACAGAACACTTACAGTACAGGACAGAACAGAACACTTACAGTACAGTACAGTACAGTACAGTACAGTACAGTACAGGACAGAACAGTACAGAGCACTTACAGTACAGGACAGAACACTTACAGTACAGTGCAGAACACTTACAGAACAGAACAGAACACTTACAGTACAGAACACTTACAGTACAGTACAGAACACCTACAGTACAGGACAGAACAGAACACTTACAGTACAGTACAGGACAGAACAGAACAGAACACCTACAGTACAGGACAGAACAGAACACTTACAGTACAGTACAGAGCACTTACAGTACAGTACATAACACTTACAGTACAGTACAGAACACCTACAGTACAGGACAGAACAGAACACTTACAGTACAGTACAGAACAGATCACTTACAGTACAGTACAGAGCACTTACAGTACAGGACAGAACACTTACAGTACAGTACAGAACACTTACAGTACAGTACAGAACACCTACAGTACAGAACAGAACAGAACACCTACAGTACAGGACAGAACAGAACACTTACAGTACAGTACAGAGCACTTACAGTACAGGACAGAACACTTACAGTACAGGACAGAACACTTACAGTACAGTACAGAGCACTTACAGTACAGGACAGAACAGAACACTTACAGTACAGGACAGAACACTTACGGTACAGTACAGACAACCCGCTATTTAGGCAGTAGGTCTTTTTCATGTGGTCAAGGTTTGGGTAATGCAAAAACCTACTAGCTGGTAGACTCCCCTCACAGATACAGTACATGCCAGACAGTAGTATATAAAAAAGACACAGCATGCATTTTTCAGGGTTAAATTGACTTCTAGGTCATTGACTTGCAGTGCAGGGGGTACAATACATTTACTGGTTGAAGATTGAGGCACTTCACTAAAATTGTTCTACAAATCCTTTGCTAAGTCCTGTAACCTAAAACACCACCTCACCTTTCTCAGTAGAGAAAAAGGCAACTGAGAGATAAAAGTAAAGAGTGGTGGAGCTAGAGGGAGAGAAAGGTAAGGGAAAGAGAACAAGAAGAACTGAGTGAACTAGTGCTGTGGTAAACAAATGGTGGGAGAGTGAGAGGAGGAGGGGGGGAGACAACAAAGACATCAAAAGGACAGTGTGCTTGAGAAAAGAATAGGGAGAGAAAGGACCTAGAGGATAGGAGAAAAGGAGGAAGGGAGGGTAAGGAGGGAGAGTGTCAGAGAGGGAAGGGAGTAGTAGTTAGAGTCAAGGCCTCCATAGTAGAAGCATCTGACTCCACTTCCATGTAAATTACTTGTCTGTCTGTATTACTGCTGGGCCTCTGAGGTTTACACACACACACACACACACACACACACACACACACACACACACACACACACACACACACACACACACACACACACACACACACACACACACACACACACACACACACACACACACACACACACACACACACACACACACACACACACACACACACACACACACACACACACACACACACACCAGCGTGATCTGAATCGGATTCTCTGTCCTGATCCAATCTATCCTAACCCCCCATGGGTGTGCGTATGCAGGCGTGTGTGTATGACATGAAGGTGTGTGTTGGGTTTTTAATGCACGCAAGTCTGTGTGTGTGTGACCAAGCCACTCCTTGTGGGAAAGCAGGCCTCATCTCTGACTGCTCATGTGTTGCTATGTTCCACCAAGCCAATCAATGGGTCCCTCAATGGGGGATGTTGATGTGTGTGTGTGTGTCCTCACATATTTGTGTTGGTGTGTTGATGGAGAGAACTACCTTATTCAGAAGACCCTGCTATCGCAACACTGATGTATTGTCACACTGGAGAGGTTGCTGGAGATGTGGAGAGGATTGCTGGAGATATGGAGAGGTTGTGGGAGATATGGAAAGGTTTGTGGGAGATGTGGAGAGGGTTGTGGGAGATGTGGAGAGGGTTGTGGGAGATGTGGAGAGGTTGTGGGAGATGTGGAGAGGGTTGCTGGAGATGTAGAGAGGGTTGCGGGAGATGTAGAGAGGGTTGCGGGAGATGATTCACCCTATCCCATTGACTACCCCATTCACTACCCCATTCACTCCATCCCATTCACACTATCCCATTCCCACTATCCCATTCAGCCTATCCCTTTACTACTATTCCGTTCACTCTATCCCATTCACTCTATCCCATTCACTCTATCCCATTCATTATCCCATTCACTGTATCCCATTCACTATCCCATTCACTCTATCCCATTCACTCTATCCCATTCACTCTATCCCATTCACTCTATCCCATTCATTATCCCATTCACTCTATCCCATTCATTATCCCATTCACTATCCCATTCACTCTATCCCATTCACTATCCCATTCACTATCCCATTCACTCTATCCCATTCACTCTATCCCATTCACTCTATCCCATTCACTCTATCCCATTCACTCTATCCCATTCACTCTATCCCATTCATTGTCCCATTCGCTCTATCCCATTCACTCTATCCCATTCATTGTCCCATTCACTCTATCCCATTCACTCTATCCCATTCACTCTATCCCATTCATTGTCCCATTCGCTCTATCCCATTCACTCTATCCCATTCATTGTCCCATTCACTCTATCTCATTCACTCTATCCCATTCACTATCCCATTCACTCTATCCCATTCACTATCCCATTCACTCTATCCCATTCATTATCCCATTCACTCTATCCCATTCACTCTATCCCATTCATTGTCCCATTCACTCTATCCCATTCACTCTATCCCATTCACTATCCCATTCACTCTATCCCATTCACTGTCCCATTCACTCTATCCCATTCACTCTATCCCATTCACTATCCCATTCACTCTATCCCATTCACTATCCCATTCACTCTATCCCATTCATTGTCCCATTCACTCTATCCCATTCACTCTATCCCATTCACTATCCCATTCACTCTATCCCATTCACTATCCCATTCACTCTATCCCATTCACTCTATCCCATTCCATTCACTCTATCCCATTCACTCTATCCCATTCACTCTATCCCATTCATTGTCCCATTCACTCTATCCCATTCACTCTATCCCATTCATTGTCCCATTCACTATCCCATTCACTCTATCCCATTCACTATCCCATTCACTATCCCATTCACTATCCCATTCACTATCCCATTCACTATCCCATTCACTATCCCATTCACTCTATCCCATTCACTATCCCATTCACTATCCCATTCACTCTATCCCATTCACTATCCCATTCACTCTATCCCATTCACTCTATCCCATTCACTCTATCCCATTCACTCTATCCCATTCATTGTCCCATTCGCTCTATCCCATTCACTCTATCCCATTCATTGTCCCATTCACTCTATCCCATTCACTCTATCCCATTCACTATCCCATTCACTCTATCCCATTCACTATCCCATTCACTATCCCATTCACTCTATCCCATTCACTATCCCATTCACACTATCCCATTCACTCTATCCCATTCACTCTATCCCATTCACTCTATCCCATTCACTCTATCCCATTCACTCTATCCCATTCACTCTATCCCATTCACTCTATCCCATTCACTCTATCCCATTCACTCTATCCCATTCATTGTCCCATTCGCTCTATCCCATTCACACTATCCCATTCACTCTATCCCATTCATTGTCCCATTCACTCTATCCCATTCATTATCTCATTCACTCTATCCCATTCACACTATCTCATTCACTCTATCCCATTCACTCTATCCCATTCATTGTCCCATTCACTCTATCCCATTCACTCTATCCCATTCTGACCATCTCACCGTTTAGTCGTCCCTCCTTAGTCTAGCCCCTCCTCCTGGCACATGAAGACTCATGATCAACACTAAAAAACTGAACAGGGAAAAGGTTTAGCCCCTTGTTTGAGAGAGACACAATCTCAGTGAGACAATAGTACTGGTGTTCCACAAAAGGTCCAGTCACCAGGACCACAAATACAACTTCCATCTAGACACCGTTGCCCTAGAGCACACGCAAAACTATACATCTGCCTAAACATCAGCACCACAGGTAACTTCCACAAAGCTGTGAACGATCTGAGAGACAAGGCAAGAAGGGCCTTCTATGCCATCAAAAGGAACATCAAATGTGACATCCCAATTAGGATCTGGCTAAAATGACTTGAATCAGTTATAGAACCCATTGCCCTTTATGGTTGTGAGGTCTGGGGTCTGCTCACCGACCAAGAATTCACAAAATGGGACAAACACCAAATTGAGACTCTGCATGCAGAATTCTGCAAAAATATCCTCTGTGTACAACGTAGAACACCAAATAATGCACGCAGAGCAGAATTAGGCCGATACCCGCTCATTATCAAAATCCAGAAAAGAGCCGTTAAATTCTACAACCACCTAAAAGGAAGCGATTCCCAAACCTTCCATAACAAAGCCATCACCTACAGAGACATTAACCTGGAGAAGAGTCCCCTAAGCAAGCTGGTCCTGGAACTCTGTTCACAAACAGACATAACAGAGCCTCAGGACAGCAACACAATTAGACCCAACCAAATCATGAGAAAACAAAAAGACAGTTACTTGACACATTGGAAAGAATCAACAAAAAAACTGAGCAAACTAGAATGCTATTTTTCCCTAAACACAGTGAGCATAGCCTTGCTATTGATAAAAGTTGCCGTAGGCAGACCTGGCTCTCTAGAGAAGACAGGCTATGTGCACACTGCCCACAAAATGAGGTGGAAACTGAGCTGCACTTCCTAACCTTCTGCCAAATGTATGACCATATTAGAGACACATATTTCCCTCAGATTACACAGATCCCACAAAGAATTTGAAAACAAACCCGATTTTGATAAACTCCCATATCTACTGGGTGAAATATCAGTGTGCCATCACAGCAGCAAGATGTGTGACCTGAAAAGGGTAAACAGTGAAGAACAAACACCACTGTAAATACAACCCATATTTATGTTTATTTATTTTCCTTTTTGTACATTAACTATTTGTACATTGTTACAACACTGTATATAGACATAATATCACATTTGTAATGTCTTTATTCTTTTGGAACTTGTGTGAGTGTAATGTTTACTGTTCATTTTATTGTTTATTTCACTTTTATTATCTATTTCACTTGCTTTGGCAATGTTAACATAGGTTTTCCATGCCAATAAAGCCCTTTGAATTGAATTGAATGGAATTGAATTGAGAGAGGAAAGAGACAGAGGGGGAGAGAGAGGTGGAGGGGGAGAGAGAGGTGGAGGGGGAGAGAGAGGTGGAGGGGGAGAGAGAGGTGGAGGGGGAGAGAGAGGTGGAGGGGGAGAGAGAGGTGGAGGGGGAGAGAGAGGTGGAGGGGGAGAGAGAGGTGGAGGGGGAGAGCAAGAGAGTGAGGCCTGGATTTTATCACACGTACCTAATAATTACTATCGCAGGAAATGGTCTAGAGGAAGTAGCCCTGCTAATTAGTGTCATTCCACACACACACACACACACACACACACACACACACACACACACACACACACACACACACACACACACACACACACACACACACACACACACACACACACACACACACACTTCTAATTAGTGTCATTCCCCTGGTATAGAACTCAATCTGATTGGCCCAGGGGAAGCTGCCACCCCCTACTTTACCCCGTCATATAAATCTCCTGGCTAATTGATTAGGTGGTGTGTCTGTGTGTGCGTGTGTGTGTTGTGCGTGTACGTGCGCGCAGGGGGTTAATTGGTTAGGTGGGCCCTGAGGCTGTGAAAGGGCAGGTCAGGATACAGAGCTGGCCACTGTCTTCAGATGTTTTTGGGGACTATATGTCTACCCCCTGGGCTGACTGGGGATGGAAGTAGAGAGGGGAGGGGGTAAGGAGAGGAGAGGAGAGGGGAGGGGGTGAGGGGGGGGGGGGGGTGAGGAGAGGGGAGGGGGGAGGAGGGGGTGAGGATGGTAGGGGGGGGGGGGGTGAGGAGAGGGAAGGGGAAGGATAGAGGGATGGTAGGAGAGAGGGGGAGGGGGTGAGGAGAGGAGAGGGGAAGGATAGAAGGACGGTAGGAGAGAGGGGAGGGGGTGAGGAGAGGAGAGAGGAAGAAGGATAGAGGGACTGTAGGAGAGAGGGGAGGGGGTGAGGAGAGGAGAGAGGAAGAAGGATAGAAGGACGGTAGGAGAGAGGGGAGGGGGTGAGGAGAGGAGAGGAGAGGGGAAGAAGGATACAGGGACGGTGACAGGGAGAAAGATTGACATATGTGTCTAATGTTGTTTCAGAGTGATGTTAGTGATGTTCTATGTGTATTTGTCCCCAGGTTAGTGATGTTCTATGTGTGTTTGTCCCCAGGTTAGTGATGTTCTATGTGTGTTTGTCCCCAGGTTAGTGATGTTCTATGTGTGTTTGTGTTTGTCCCCAGGTTAGTGATGTTCTATGTGTATTTGTCCCCAGGTTAGTGATGTGCTATGTGTGTTTGTCCCCAGGTTAGTGATGTTCCATGCTCTAGATAGGGACCCACACCTAGAGATTCAACTCTTTAATGGAGTGTGACTTGTATATCATGACCCAGGACCACCCTCCTACCTCACCCCACCTTAAAGTTACAGGCACGTGGATGTGTTGTGGGGATTCCATGAGGCCTGCTCCTCTCTCCACCCTCCTCTCTCCTGCAATAAGTCATCCCCTGCCTCCTCTCTCCAGCTATAAGTCATCCCCTGCCTCCTCTCTCCAGCTATATGTCATCCCCTTCCTCCTCTCTCCTGCTATATGTCATCCCCTGTCTCCTCTCTCCTCTCCTGCTATAAGTTATTCCCTGTCTCCTCTCTCCAGCTATATGTCATCCCCTGCCTCCTCGTTCCTCTCCAGTTATAAGTCATCCCCTGCCTGCTCTCTCCAGTTATATAAGTCATCCCCTGCCTCCTCTCCTGCTATAAGTCATCCCCTGTCTCCTCTCTCCAGCTATATGTCATCCCCTGCCTCCTCTCTCCTCTCCAGCTATATGTCATCCCCTGTCTGTCTCCTCTCTCTCCAGCTATATGTCATCCCCTGCCTCCTCTCTCCTCTCCAGCTATATGTCATCCCCTGCCTCCTCTCTCCTCTCCAGCTATATGTCATCCCCAGCCTGCTCTCTCCAGCTATATGTCATCCCCAGCCTACTCTCTCCAGTTATAAGTCATCCCCTGTCTCTTCTCTCCAGCTATAAGTCATCCCCTGCCTGCTCTCTCCAGTTATAAGTCATCCCCTGCCTCCTCTCCAGTTATAAGTCATCCCCTCTCTTGCTATAAGTCATCCCCTATCTCCTCTCTCCAGCTATAAGTCATCCCCCCTCCTCTCTCATCTCCAGTTATAAGTCATCCCCTGTCTCCTCTCTCCTCTCAGTTATAAGTGATCCCCCTCCTCTCTCCTCTCCAGTTATAAGTCATCCCCCCTCCCTCTCCTCTCCAGTTATAAGTCATCCATCCTCCTCTCTCCTCTCCAGTTATA
>NC_056450.1:33872485-33912485 GCF_018296145.1 Oncorhynchus tshawytscha | reverse complement strand
CCAGCTACAACCAGGCTTGCCCTGAGAACAGTCTTGGTTTCCTCTTGAAGATGGCAGCCATAGCCGAAGCCTTCTGATCCCTCCCACTGTGAAAGACTACAGCAGTCTGCAGGGAGACGCCTTATTGTGGGCAGAGAGGGCGCCTGGGTAGAGAGACTGCTAGCCACAGATGAACTGAAACTAACAGCACAATACCAGAGCATAAAGACTGGCTAGTCTTACTAGTTGTAGCTGGGCATTAGTTAAGAGAGAGTGTGTTTGTGTCATATGAATGGGGGTGAAATGTATGGCATGTAGAGGGTGCGTCAGGTAGAGTGAATGGAGGACATTAGAGATGGATTTGTGAGATTGTCGTGGTGGTGAGGGTGTGTGCGTTTGAGTGCAGTGTGTGTGTGTGTGTGTGTGTGCGTTTGAGTGCAGTGTGTGTGTGTGTGTGTGTGTGTGTGTTTGAGTGCAGTGTGTGTGTGCGTTTGAGTGCAGTGTGTGTGTGTGTGTGTGTGTTTGAGTGCAGTGTGTGTGTGTGTGTGCGTTTGAGTGCAGTGTGTGTGTGTGTGTTTGAGTGCAGTGTGTGTGTGTGTGTGTGTGTTTGAGTGCAGTGTGTGTGTGTGTTTGTGTGTGTGTGTGTGTGTGTGTGTGTGTGCGTTTGAGTGCAGTGTGTGTGTGTGTGTGTGCGTTTGAGTGCAGTGTGTGTGTGTGTGTGTGTGTGTTTTGAGTAAATGCTCCCACTGTAGATGAGCAGCCGAAGGGTGTGGGCACTAATCATTTCTTTACACGTACCCGCGTGCCTGTGGCAGACACTACACACACACGTCACACATGAGGTGTTAGCAAAGGGCACGACAGACAGACAACACGCAAGGCAATGATACATCCCTGCACACACACAGACACAAACACACACACACACACAAACATACACACACACACATCACACACAAACACACACGTCACACATGAGGTGTTAGCAAAGGGCACGACAGACAGACAACACGCAAGGCAATGATACATCCCTGCACACACACAGACACAAACACACACACACACACACAAAAACACACACACACACACACACATCACACATAAACACACACGTCACAGATGAGGTGTTAGCAAAAGGCACAACAGACAGACAACACGCAAGGCAATAATCCCTGCACATCCCTGCACACACACAAACACACACACACACACACACACATCACACATGAGGTGTTAGCAAAGGGCACGACAGACAGACAACACGCAAGGCATTAATCCCTGAAATCCCAAACACACACACACACACACACACACACACACACACACACACCTGAACAGTTCATTGTGGTTTCATTCCTCAGAGTTCACAGGCAATGAAATCCCTTGAATGTCTCAATTCCTGTTCCTTCTAGCTGAGTGTCTTCTCCCAGTTCCTTCTAGCTGAGTGTCTTCTCCACACACACCTTCTAGCTGAGTGTCTTTCTCCTGTTCCTTCTAGCTGAGTGTCTTCTCCCTGTTCCTTCTAGCTGAGTGTCTTCTCCCTGTTCTTTCTAGCTGAGTGTCTTCTCCCTGTTCCTTCTAGTTGAGTGTCTTCTCCCTGTTCCTTCTAGTTGAGTGTCTTCTCCCTGTTCCTTCTAGCTGAGTGTCTTCTCCCTGTTCCTTCTAGCTGAGTGTCTTCTCCCTGTTCCTTCTAGCTGAGTGTCTTCTCCCTGTTCCTTCTAGCTGACTGTCTTCTCCCTGTTCCTTCTAGCTGAGTGTCTTCTCCCTGTTCCTTCTAGCTGAGTGTCTTCTCCCTGTTCCTTCTAGCTGAGTGTCTTCTCCCTGTTCCTTCTAGCTGAGTGTCTTCTCCCTGTTCCTTCTAGCTGAGTGTCTTCTCCCTGTTCCTTCTAGCTGAGTGTCTTCTCCCTGTTCCTTCTAGCTGAGTGTCTTCTCCCTGTTCCTTCTAGCTGAGTGTCTTCTCCCTGTTCCTTCTAGCTGAGTGTCTTCTCCCTGTTCCTTCTAGCTGAGTGTCTTCTCCCTGTTCCTTCTAGCTGAGTGTCTTCTTCCTGTTTACAGGGCTTTTATGTGATAACATCAGTTAGCTATCTGTACTCTCCTATGGTGGATTCCTGCTCACATCAAACAACAGTCAACCACATCATAGACACAGGAAGAGTGCAGCTCCATTAGCTAGCCCATAAAGAACATGTGTGTGTGTAACTGGAGTGCTTTCCTAGCCAACTACAAAAGGTTTACCCACATATACAAATTCACTGAGGTATCCAGACCCAGACATGCAAGCGTACACATACACACTGAGTGTACAAAACATTAAGAACACCTGCTCTTTCCATGACACAGACTGACCAGGTGATGTCATTTGTTAAATCCACTTTGTGTCACTAGTTAAATCCACTTCAATCAGTGTAGATGAAGGGAGGAGACAGGATAAAGAAGGATTGTTAAGCCTTGAGACCATTGAGACATGGATGGTGTGTATGCCACTCATAGCCTTTGAACGGGGTGCGGTAGTAGGTGACAGACACACCGCTTTGTGTCATGAACTGCAACGCTGATGGGATTTTCACGCTCAACAGTTTTTCGTGCGTATCACCATGTAGAGTCCATGAAATGAGTCTGTTCTGAGGTGAAAAGGGGGGTATTCCTAATGTTTAATATATTCATTGCACACACACACAATATCACTGAAGATTGACATATGTGTTCAGGTGGTGTTGCAGAGAGACAGCCCAGTTCAGCCCAGTTCAGCCCAGTTCAGCCCAGTTCAGCTGGTTAGTAACAATGTTGATGTCTTGTCTGTCTAGCATACACCCATACTACTGGGGCACCTGGTTCTGAGTCGTCAGTCACTGATTCAATTCAATTAGCAGAAAAGAAGAATTACAGCCCTCTCACACACACACACACACACACACACACACACACACACACACACACTCTACTTGAAGCTTTATCCGTCTCATCTTACTTTGATAGGCATTTCACTCATTCCTATCGGGGTTCCCAGAGGCAGACTTGGTCAGAGTAATGGTCTTGTAACAGCATGACACACAAACACGCACATACACAGGCATGCACACACCTACACCCAAACATACACACACACACACACACACACACACACACACACACACACACACACACACACACACACACACACACACACACACACACACACACACACACACACACACACACAGACATACACAGACACACTCACTTGGCTGGAGTAATGGGCTAGTAACAGAGTGACATGAAAAGACAGGAATGCTGGAATCAGCCGTCTAACCAGATGGGAATCATTAGCTTTATTAGTACACAACTGGTACAGACATGGTCTCCCTTTCCACGCACACACTCACACACACACTCAGGCACGCACACACACACACACACACACACACACACACACACACACACACTCAGGCACGTACGCAAGCACGGACACACACACACCAACCAACCAACACACACCAACCAACACATATACACACACACTCTCCCTCCATTCTTCTCTCTTTCTCTCCCTCCATCTGTTTGCAGAAGGAGACTTTTCTCTTATGAAGTGTTTAGTGACTAAAGCCCACAATAGCATGACAGAGAAAGAGAGAGAGAGGGGGAGACAGAGGGAGAGAGAGAGAGAGAGAGAGAGAGAGAGAGAGAGAGAGAGAGAGAGACAGAGGGAGAGAGAGGGGGAGAGGGAGAGAGGGGGAGAGAGAGGGAGAGAGAGAGAGGGGGGAGAGAGAGGGAGAGAGGAGAGAGAGAGAGAGAGAGAGAGAGGGGGAGACAGAGGGAGAGAGAGGGTACAGTGATATTATGCTACTGCTGATGTAGTGACATCTGGCCCAGAGGTTAGCACCATGCTACTGCTGAGGAGTGACATCTGGCCCAGAGGTTAGCACCATGCTACTGCTGGTACATCTGGCCCAGAGGTTAGCACCATGCTACTGCTGAGGTAGTGACATCTGGCCCAGAGGTTAGCACCATGCTACTGCTGAGGTAGTGACATCTGGCCCAGAGGTTAGCACCATGCTACTGCTGAGGTAGTGACATCTGGCCCAGAGGTTAGCACCATGCTACTGCTGAGGTAGTGACATCTGGCCCAGAGGTTAGCACCATGCTACTGCTGAGGTAGTGACATCTGGCCCAGAGGTTAGCAGCATGCTACTGCTGAGGTAGTGACATCTGGCCCAGAGGTTAGCACCATGCTACTGCTGAGGTAGTGACATCTGGCCCAGAGGTTAGCAACATGCTACTGCTGAGGTAGTGACATCTGGCCCAGAGGTTAGCAACATGCTACTGCTGAGGTAGTGACATCTGGCCCAGAGGTTAGCAGCATGCTACTGCTGAGGTAGTGACATCTGGCCCAGAGGTTAGCACCATGCTACTGCTGAGGTAGTGACATCTGGCCCAGAGGTTAGCACCATGCTACTGCTGAGGTAGTGACATCTGGCCCAGAGGTTAGCACCATGCTACTGCTGAGGTAGTGACATCTGGCCCAGAGGTTAGCACCATGCTACTGCTGAGGTAGTGACGTCGGCTCAAAACCTGCTCTGTGTTGTGAACATTCTGGAACATTCAGAAAAGTGTCCTTGTGAATCCATCCTCTCTCTATGTTCACTCATTCTCAATCCCAAAGCCTCACCACCAATATTAAGATGTGGATATCTTCAATTAGTTACACTATCTTTATTTTCAATTCCATTTTGAACAGCAACATGCCCGGAGTCCCATCTTGGAGTGTCAGGGGCCCGATTTTCGGCTGCCGTGTAGGAAGCACTATCGTCAAACGCACCCTAGTTTGCAATTTTGCTATATAAAAACTGGCACACTGGCATTTTCTAGCCCTAATGCCAGTTTTGGCAATTTACGTGTCTTATATCAGCTCTCTTGCTCTCAAATGGAGGGGTGGAAATATTTAAAAACATGATCCAAAGTGCTAATTTCAGGCATGACTGATAGTGATATTTAAGACCAACCAAAAACTGGTTTTAGTGGTAACACAGTTGGTTATGGCATGAATTTGGACAGCAGAAACACAGCCTATCCAACATTTAAAAAATATTTTTTTCCCCATTTCGTTTTATTTGATTAAAAAACAAGTCTCCTCTCCGTGAAGGATTTGTTTTGTCTCCCCAATCGCGAAGTAGTCAAGACTATCAATTAAGGGTTTTGCTCCTGAGACCGCTTGGAAATTCATCTTCATCACTAAAGCTTTATTAAAATAGCGAGCTGACATTCCCTTTGTATCTATACATTGTAGGCAGGGCCACATTATTTTAGCCGTGCAGGTCCTGTTTTGGACGTGTGTCAAACCCCCTTCATGATGTAGGCTACGTGTCCATGCCATCATGAAAAGAGAGACGAGTACCCCAGTGAATACCGGTGAACATCCTATTTAGAAGTTATCTGTATCCTGTAAATATGACTTGTTCTCTGTTCCAAGCCCGTCCTTAGGCCTCCTATAATGAAGGCTGGTTCAACAGCCATGTCTGTCTTTTTTAAATCCGGGATATTTTATCATATCAATACATTTTATATTTATTGTCGTTGCTTGTTTTTATTTACATTTTATTTCAACAAAACTTAGAATGATTCACTTTCCTGGTTTTATGGTGACGATGTCCATGGCGCGCTTGCAACGCAAACCCTTTCTCTTTTTACTGGATCTGTGTCCATCTACTGTGAACAGGTTGGATGTGGTTAAACCCTCTATAGTGTGTTGTTTTAATGTTATATGCCCACAGGGAGAAATGATGGTGCCTGTAAGTGTGACATAGTCTTTTTGTTTCGTTTAACATTAGATTTGAATGATTTGTTCTCTTCTTAGGCCGTTTTAATATTGAATTGAATCTTGCTTGTTGACAATGGTTGGCATGGACCTGCTCAGCCATGATGTAATTTACACTAGGCCTAGCCACTATATCAGTGTGAATGCTATTGAAGACATACAATTACTTATCGATGTGGACAGCAAATGGGTTCAAGTTATTTAGCAAAGATAAGTCTACATTGTGTTAGTTTGTTTCTGTAGGCCATTTAACAAACTATAACGGACTAACATCAGAATGGGAGTTGACTCCAAGGCCAAATATAAAAGACTGTAAATACAGAACCTGAAGCAACCGCATATTTCACCATGGAGCACGTTCTGATTGGCCAGTGAGGGGCTCAGCCTTGACACGCCCACAACTTGTTTATCCATCAAAACCTAGCCCCTTTCCGCAAACGCCAGCAAATGCGCCGATAATTGTGATAGTAAAAATAGAAAAAAAATATTTCTGACACGCCTGAACCTATAGCACTACTGTCTGTGCTTAGATTTACCATTACATTAGGTTTGTTGAAATACAGCCCTTAGATTTACCATTACATTAGGTTTGTTAAAATACAGCCCTTAGATTTACCATTACATTAGGTTTGTTAAAATACAGCCCTTAGATTTACCATTACATTAGGTTTGTTAAAATACAGCCCTTAGATTTACCATTACATTAGGTTTGTTAAAATACAGCCCTGGGTGGTTCAGATGTTTTAATTATATCAGGAGAAGAGGTAGATGAGTAGTGGAGAGGTAGATGAGTAGAGTGAGGTAGATGAGAGGTGCTTCTAGATGAGTAATGGAGAAGTAGATGAGTAAAGTGGAGAGGTAGATGAGTAGTGTAGAGGTAGATGAGGAGATAGTGGAGAGGTAGATGAGTAGTGGAGAGGTAGATGAGTAGTGTAGAGGTAGATGAGTAATGTAGAGGTAGATGAGTAGTGTAGAGGTAGATGAGTAGTGTAGAGGTAGATGAGTAGTGGAGAGGTAGATGAGTAGTGTAGAGGTAGATGAGTAGTGTAGAGGTAGATGAGTAATGTAGAGGTAGATGAGTAGTGTAGAGGTAGATGAGTAGTGGAGAGGTAGATGAGTAGTGGAGAGGTAGATGAGTAATGTAGAGGTAGATGAGTAGTGTAGAGGTAGATGAGTAGAGGTAGATGAGTAGTGTAGAGGTAGATGAGTAATGTAGAGGTAGATGAGTAGTGTAGAGGTAGATGAGTAGAGAGGTAGATGAGTAGTGTAGAGGTAGATGAGTAGTGGAGAGGTAGATGAGTGGAGGTAGATGAGTAGTGGAGAGGTAGATGAGTAGTGTAGAGGTAGATGAGTAGTGGAGAGGTAGATGAGTAGATGAGTAGTGGAGAGGTAGATGAGTAGTGGAGAGGTAGATGAGTAGTGGAGTGATGAGAGTGTGGATGAGTAGTGGAGAGGTAGATGAGTAGTGGAGAGGTAGATGAGTAGTGGAGAGGTAGATGAGTAGTGGAGAGGTAGATGAGTAGTGGAGAGGTAGATGAGTAGTGGAGGTAGATGAGTAGTGGAGAGGTAGATGAGTAGTGTAGAGGTAGATGAGTAGTGTAGAGGTAGATGAGTAGTGGAGAGGTAGATGAGTAGAGGTAGATGAGTAGTGTAGAGGTAGATGAGTAGTGGAGAGGTAGATGAGTAGTGGAGAGGTAGATGAGTAGTGGAGAGGTAGATGAGTAGATGGAGAGGTAGATGAGTAGTGTAGAGGTAGATGAGTAGTGGAGAGGTAGATGAGTAGTGGAGAGGTAGATGAGTAGTGTAGAGGTAGATGAGTAGTGTAGAGGTAGATGAGGAGTGAGAGGTAGATGAGTAGGTAGATGAGTAGTGGAGAGGTAGATGAGTGGAGAGGTAGATGGAGAGGTAGATGAGTAGTGGAGAGGTAGATGAGTAGTGGAGAGGTAGATGAGTAGTGGAGAGGTAGATGAGTAGTGGAGAGGTAGATGAGTAGTGGAGAGGTAGATGAGTAGTGGAGAGGTAGATGAGTAGTGATGAGAGGTAGATGAGTAGTGGAGAGGTAGATGAGTAGTGGAGAGGTAGATGAGTAGTGGAGAGGTAGATGAGTAGTGGAGAGGTAGATGAGTAGTGGAGAGGTAGATGAGTAGTGGAGAGGTAGATGAGTAGTGGAGAGGTAGATGAGTAGTGGAGAGGTAGATGAGTAGTGGAGAGGTAGATGAGTAGTGGAGAGGTAGATGAGTAGTGGAGAGGTAGATGAGTAGGAGAGGTAGATGAGTAGTGGAGAGGTAGATGAGGTAGATGAGGGGGAGAGATAGATGAGTAGTGGAGAGGTAGATGAGTAGTGGAGAGGTAGATGAGGAGGGATGGGTAGATGAGTAGTGGAGAGGTAGATGGGTAGTGGAGAGAGATGAGTAGTGGAGAGGTAGATGAGTAATGGAGAGGTAGATGAGTAGTGGAGAGGTAGATGAGTAGTGGAGAGGTAGATGAGTAGTGCAGAGGTAGATGAGTAGATGAGAGAGGTAGATGAGTAGTGGAGAGGTAGATGAGTAGTGGAGAGGTAGATGAGTAGTGGAGAGGTAGATGAGTAGTGGAGAGGTAGATGAGTAGTGGAGAGGTAGATGAGTAGTGGAGAGGTAGAGGGAGAGGTAGATGAGTAGTGGAGAGGTAGATGAGGAGGAGAGGTAGATGAGTAGTGGAGAGGTAGATGAGTAGTAGATGAGGGGGAGAGGTAGATGAGTAGTGGAGAGGTAGATGAGTAGTGGAGAGGTAGATGAGTAGTGGAGAGGTAGATGAGTAGTGGAGAGGTAGATGAGTAGGGAGAGGTAGATGAGTAGTGGAGAGGTAGATGAGGTAGATGAGGGGGAGAGGTAGATGAGTAGTGGAGAGGTAGATGAGTAGTGGAGAGGTAGATGAGTAGTGGAGAGGTAGATGAGTAGAGGAGAGGATGAGTAGTGGAGAGGTAGATGAGTAGTGGAGAGGTAGATGAGTAGTGGAGAGGTAGATGAGGAGGAGAGGTAGATGAGTAGTGGAGAGGTAGATGAGTAGTGGAGAGGTAGATGAGGTAGATGAGAGAGGTAGATGAGTAGTGGAGAGGTAGATGAGTAGTGGAGAGGTAGATGAGTAGTGGAGAGGTAGATGAGTAGTGAGAGGGATGAGAGGTAGATGAGTAGTGGAGAGGTAGATGAGTAGTGGAGTGAGTGGAGAGGTAGATGAGTAGTGGAGAGGTAGATGAGAGTGGAGAGGTAGATGAGTAGTGAGAGAGATGTAGATGGAGAGGTAGATGAGGGTGGAGAGGTAGATGAGTAGTGGAGAGGTAGATGAGTAGTGGAGAGGTAGATGAGTAGTGGAGAGGTAGATGAGTAGTGGAGAGGTAGATGAGTAGTGGAGAGGTAGATGAGTAGTGGAGAGGTAGATGAGTGGAGAGGTAGATGAGGTAGATGAGGGGGGGAGAGGTAGATGAGTAGTGGAGAGGTAGATGAGTAGTGGAGAGAGATGAGTAGTGGAGAGGTAGATGAAGAGGAGGAGAGGTAGATGAGTAGTGGAGAGGTAGATGAGTAGTGGAGAGGTAGATGAGTAGTGGAGAGGTAGATGAGTAGTGGAGAGGTAGATGAGGTAGATGAGGGGAGAGGTAGATGAGTAGTGGAGAGGTAGATGGGTAGTGGAGAGGTAGATGAGTAGTGGAGAGGTAGATGAGTAGTGGAGAGGTAGATGAGGAGGGAGAGGTAGATGAGTAGTGGAGAGGTAGATGAGTAGTGGAGAGGTAGATGAGTAGTGGAGAGGTAGATGAGTAGTGGAGAGGTAGATGAGTAGTGGAGAGGTAGATGAGTAGTGAGAGGTAGATGAGTAGTGGAGAGGTAGATGAGGAGGAGAGGTAGATGAGTAGTGGAGAGGTAGATGGGTAGTGAAGAGGTAGATGAGTAGTGGAGAGGTAGATGAGTAGTGGAGAGGTAGATGAGGAGGAGAGGTAGATGAGTAGTGGAGAGGTAGATGAGTAGTGGAGAGGTAGATGAGTAGTGAAGAGGTAGATGAGGAGGAGAAGTAGATGAGGAGGAGAGGTAGATGAGTAGTGGAGAGGTAGATGAGTAGTGGAGAGGTAGATGAGTAGTGGAGAGGTAGATGAGTAGTGGATAGGTAGATGAGTAGTGGAGAGGTAGATGAGTAGTGGAGAGGTAGATGAGTAGTGGAGAGGTAGATGAGTAGTGCAGAGGTAGATGAGTAGTGGAGAGGTAGATGAGTAGTGGAGAGGTTGATGAGTAGTGGAGAGGTAGATGAGGAGGAGAGGTAGATGAGTAGTGGAGAGGTAGATGGGTAGTGAAGAGGTAGATGAGTAGTGGAGAGGTAGATGAGTAGTGGAGAGGTAGATGAGGAGGAGAGGTAGATGAGTAGTGGAGAGGTAGATGAGTAGTGGAGAGGTAGATGAGTAGTGAAGAGGTAGATGAGGAGGGAGAAGTAGATGAGGAGGAGAGGTAGATGAGTAGTGGAGAGGTAGATGAGTAGTGGAGAGGTAGATGAGTAGTGGAGAGGTAGATGAGTAGTGGATAGGTAGATGAGGTAGATGGAGAGGTAGATGAGTAGTGGAGAGGTAGATGAGTAGTGGAGAGGTAGATGAGTAGTGGAGAGGTAGATGAGTAGTGGAGAGGTAGATGAGAGGAGATGTAGATGAGTAGTGGAGAGGTAGATGAGGTAGATGAGAGGTAGATGAGTAGTGGAGAGATAGATGAGTAGTGGAGAGGTAGATGAGGTAGATGAGGGGAGGTAGATGAGTAGAGAGGTAGATGGGTAGTGGAGAGGTAGATGAGTAGTGGAGAGGTAGATGAGTAGTGGACAGGTAGATGAGGAGGAGAGGTAGATGAGTAGTGGAGAGGTAGATGAGTAGTGGAGAGGTAGATGAATAGTGGAGAGGTAGATGAGTAGTGGAGAGGTAGATGAGTAGTGGAGAGGTAGATGAGAGAGGTAGATGAGTAGTGGAGAGGTAGATGAGTAGTGAAGAGGTAGATGAGGAGGAGAAGTAGATGAGGAGGAGAGGTAGATTAATAGTGGAGAGGTAGATGAGTAGTGAAGAGGTAGATGAGTAGTGAAGAGGTAGATGAGTAGTGGAGAGGTAGATGAGTAGTGGAGAGGTAGATGAGTAGTGGAGAGGTAGATGAGTAGTGGAGAGGTAGATTAGTAGTGGAGAGGTAGATGAGTAGTGGAGAGATAGATGAGTAGTGGATAGGTAGATGAGTAGTGGAGAGGTAGATGAATAGTGGAGAGGTAGATGAATAGTGGAGAGGTAGATGAGAAGGAGTGGTAGATGAGGAGGAGAGGTAGATGGGTAGTGGAGAGGTAGATGAGTAGTGAAGAGGTAGATGAGGAGGAGAAGTAGATGAGGAGGAGAGGTAGATGAGTAGTGGAGAGGTAGATGAGTAATGGAGAGGTAGATGAGTAGTGGAGAGGTAGATTAGTAGTGGATAGGTAGATGAGTAGTGGAGAGGTAGATAGGTAGATGAGTAGTGGAGAGGTACATGAGTAGTGGAGACGTAGATAATTAGTGAAGAGGTAGATGAGGAGGAGAGGTAGATGAGGAGGAGAGGTAGATGAATAGTGGAGAGGTAGATGAGTAGTGGAGAGGTAGTTGAGGAGGAGAGGTAGATGAGTAGTGGAGAGGTAGATTAGTAGTGAAGAGGTAGATGAGTAGTGAAGCGGTAGATGAGTAGTGAAGAGGTAGATGAGTAGTGGAGAGGTAGATGAGTAGTGGAGAGGTAGATGAGTAGTGAAGAGGTAGATGAGTTGGAGAGGTAGATGAGTAGTGGAGAGGTAGATGAGTAGTGGAGAGGTAGATGAGTAGTGGAGAGGTAGATGAGTAGTGAAGAGGTAGATGAGGAGGAGAAGTAGATGAGGAGGAGAGGTAGATGAGTAGTGGAGAGGTAGATGAGTAGTGGAGAGGTAGATGAGTAGTGGATAGGTAGATGAGTAGTGGAGAGGTAGATGAGTAGTGGAGAGGTAGATGAGTAGTGGAGAGGTAGATGAGTAGTGGAGAGGTAGATGAGTAGTGAAGAGGTAGATGAGGAGGAGAAGTAGATGAGGAGGAGAGGTAGATGAGGAGGAGAGGTAGATGAATAGTGGAGAGGTAGATGAGTAGTGGAGAGGTAGTTGAGGAGGAGAGGTAGATGAGTAGTGGAGAGGTAGATGAGTAGTGAAGAGGTAGATGAGTAGTGAAGAGGTAGATGAGTAGCGAAGAGGTAGATGAGTAGCGAAGAGGTAGATGAGTAGTGGAGAGGTAGATGAGTAGTGGCGAGGTAGATGAGTAGTGGAGAGGTAGATGAGTTGGAGAGGTAGATGAGTAGTGGAGAGGTAGATGAGTAGTGGAGAGGTAGATGAGTAGTGGAGAGGTAGATGAGTAGTGGAGAGATAGATGAGTAGTGGATAGGTAGATGAGTAGTGGAGAGGTAGATGAATAGTGGAGAGGTAGATGAATAGTGGAGAGGTAGATGAGAAGGAGTGGTAGATGAGGAGGAGAGGTAAATGGGTAGTGAGGAGGAGAGGTAGAGGAGGACAGGAGGAGGAGAGGTAGAGGAGGAGGAGAGGTAGAGGAGGAGGATAGTATAGGAGAGTAGGAGGAGAGGAGGAGTAGAGGAAGAGGAGAGGAGGAGGAGAGGAAGAGGAGAGGTAGAGGAGGAGAGTAGAGGTTAAGGAAGGGGAGAGGTAGAGGAGGAGGAGAGGTAGAGAAGGAGGAGAGGAGAGGTAGAGGAGGAGGAGAGGTAGAGGAGGAGGAGAGGAGAGGTAGAGGAGAGGAGGTGAGGTAGAGGTAGAGGAGGAGGAGAGATAGAGAAAGAGAAGAGGTAGAGGAGGAGGAGAGGAGAGGAGGCTGTGTAGGCCCTAATTGCCTGTGGCTCCTGTAGAGTCTTTGTTTGAGCATGCCCCATATAACCAGTCACAGGGGAGCCTCTGCCAAGCACTGCAGTTAGCTCTCAACCAAGTCCAACTCTTTTTGGTGGGGAGCACTTTTGCAACACGACACTTAATAATAACACTGAGTAATGAATTGGCTGGTACAACTGCTTTGAAACGTCTTCTGTTTAGATATACCCACAATCAGACACAGACACACACGGACTCACACACGGACACACACACGGACTCACACACGGACTCACACACAGACACACACACACACACACGGACACACACACGGACTCACACACACACACACACACAGACGGACACACACACACACACACACACACACACGCACGTACAAACACAAACACACACACACACACACAAGGTGTCTAGATGTTCTGACTTGTACCTCCCGAGATGATGGTTCCCGTGCCAACATGCCCACCCCACCAGCTCCACCTGCTTCCTGGCATGTCTGCTTGCATGACTGAAGATAAAAGACAAGTGGATATCTCTTTCTATCCCCTTCTCTGTCTCTTCCTCCCACTCCCACTCTCTCTCACCGGGTGTCGTGCATCACCTCTTTGGCTCCATTGAAGGTTTAAGTCCTCCTGTGTGTGTGTGTGTGTGTGTTTGTGTTTGTACGTGCGTGTGTGTGTGTGTGTGTGTGTGTGTACGTGCACACTAGAGGGTTCATGGTTTTGTCTTTCAGGTGGAAGTGGTCAAAGGGAAGCATGATTAGTGTGTCATGTCCTGTTCCAGTTGTTCCCCCTGCCCACCTCCCTCGTGCCCAGGGCCAAACAACCCCAGCCAGACAGCGAGTTACACACACACACACACACACACACACACACACACACACACACACACACACACACACACACACACACACACACACACACACACGCACACACACACACACACACACACACACACACACACACACACACACACACACACACACACACACACACACACACACACACACACACACTGTGCCTTAGGGCCAGAACAGGCCCAGGTCTGTGTGCTCTTTACCAACCTCTACTGTAGAGGGGTGGAGGGAGAAGGAGAGAGAGGAGTAGGGGGCTGGCTCACATTATCATAGTAGAATCACAACATCATGCTGGAATATACAGCAGATCAACAAATACGTTGTTTAATATCCTTCCACCTTTTCCTTTCAGAGCTCAAAACTAGTCCGTCACTTGATTTGACCATGGGGAAAAGAGCTACCTAATTCAGGTGCAGGTTATATTGGATTGAACCCTAAGGTTATTGAATTTAACCAACGCTGCCAGGAGTAGTGGAGTTGACTGAACTGTTGTTGTGTATGCCAGGTGTGATATTGTAGACTAATTAATAAGATATTACATCACACATCAGATATGTGGGTGGGGGGGTTACATGAGGAACCTATTTAGGTTTATGGTCTCTTTACCTACCCCACGTCATCACCCCCACACACACACACACACACACACACACAGACACACAGACACACACACACACACACACACACACACACACACACACACACACACACACACACTGTTAGACGTCAACACTGCATATTTGTTTTCAAATAAAGAGAAAAGTCAATGAATCGCATCAACGTTTAATACAGAACAACACATCGTAATGCTCTTTACTGCTGTGTCAAACCAGACACATCTCATTGGGACATGTCTAACTGGACCTGGGGAGAACCCTGAGAGAAGAACATTGTTTTAGCAAAGTCTGTTATAATCCCTATAGGCGCTCTGAATAATTATATTTATTATCAAGGGGAGAATCAGAGCCTGTCAGCAAATTGGACTGTGTGTGTGTGTGTGTGCGTGTGTCTGTGTGAGTGTGTGTCTGTGAGTGTGTCTGTGAGTGTGTGTGTGTGTGTGTGTGTGTGTGTGTGTGTGTGTGTGTGTGTGTGTGTGTGTGTGTGTGTGTGTGTGTGTCTGTGTGTGTGTGTGTCTGTGAGAGTGTGTGTGTGTGTCTGTGAGTGTGTGTGTGTGTGTGTGTGTGTGTGTGTGTGTGTGTGTGTGTGTGTGTGTGTGTGTCTGTGTGAGTGTGTGTCTGTGAGTGTGTCTGTGTGTGTCTGTGTGTGTGTGTGTGTGTGTGTGTGTGTGTGTGTGTGTGTGTGTGTGTGTGTGTGTGTGTGTGTGTGTGTGTGTCTGTGTGTGTGTGTGTGTGTGTGTCTGTGAGAGTGTGTGTGTGTGTCTGTGAGTGTGTGTGTGTGTATATGTTTGGTTTTACCAGAAGTACTCACAAGGTTAGTAAAACAAGGAAGATTTCTGGGCACCTTTCCCAAATCCCCACAAGGAAAAAGGCTATTTTAAGCTTAAGGGGTTTAGGGAAAATATGATTTTGAATGGTAATCAATTGTTAAGTCCCCACAAGGATAGTAAAACAAACGTGTGTCTGTCTGTCAGCAAATCAGATTGTATTTATGAGTGAAAATCTGAATGAGAAGTAGAGTAGATAGACATACCCAGACCCAGACCCAGACCCAGACCCAGACCCAGACCCATACCCAGACCCATACCCAGACCCAGACCCAGACCCAGACCCAGACCCAGACCCAGACCCAGACCCATACCCAGACCCAGACCCAGACCCATACCCAGACCCAGACCCAGACCCAGACCCAGACCCAGACCCAGACCCAGACCCAGACCCAGACCCAGACCCAGACCCAGACCCAGACCCATACCCAGACCCAGACCCAGACCCAGACCCAGACCCATACCCATACCCAGACCCAGACCCATACCCAGACCCATTCCCAGACCCAGACCCATACCCATGGGTGGAGGCTGTTTGTCGAGCATGCTGTAAGTACAAGGCACAGTTCTTTTCTGTGTTAGGTGTGTGTGTGTGTGTGTGTGTGTGTGTGTGTGTGTGTGTGTGTGTGTGTGTGCGTGCGTGCGTGCGTGCGTGCGTGCGTGCGTGCGTGTGTGTGTGTGTGTGTATGTGTGAGTATTGACTGGCAAATGATACAGTTTCATCAGATTGCCAGGTACTAATCATGTTCTGCTTTGATCCAAAGATTCACACTGATCTATCTAAAAACACAGCAGTCTGTCCTAACCTGCCTGCTAATGTAATTAGCCCCTACACCAGCTTATTTGCGTGTTTGTATTTGTGTGTGTGTATTTGTGTGTGTGTATTCGTGTGTGTGTATTTGTGTGTGTGTATTTGTGTGTGTGTATTTGTGTGTGTGTATTTGTGTGTGTGTATTTGTGTGTGTGTATTTGTGTGTGTGTATTTGTGTGCGTGTATTTGTGTGTGTGTATTTGTGTGTGTGTGGAGGGTATTGGGTTTAATCTTCAGCGAACAGTAAAGTGCAGGTTTTAACCTGGCAGTTTCCTGTTGTGTGTCATTGCATGGTAAAGAGATATGGATGTTAACAGAGTACATTTGTAAACATTTAGCTTTTTACGACCTTCGAATGAAAAAATTGATGAACCAGAGGTCGGAATCACACACACATAAACAGACGGCCGAATGGACGGACGGACAGAACAGAACAGAACAGAACAGAACAGACAGACAGACAGACAGACAGACAGACAGACAGACAGACAGACAGACAGACAGACAGACAGACAGACAGACAGACAGACAGACAGACAGACAGACAGACAGACAGACAGACAGACAGACAGACAGACAGACAGACAGTACCAGTCAAATGTTTGGACACACCTACTCATTCAAGGGTTTTTCTTTAAATTGTAGATTAATAGTTTGAAGACATTTAACTATGAAATAACACATATGGAATCATGTATTTACCAAAACAGTGTTAAACAAATCACAATATATTTTATATTTGAGATTCTTCAAAGTAGCCACCCTTTGCCTTGATGACGGCTTTGCACACTCTTGGCATTCTCTTAACCAGCTTCACCTAGAATGCTTTTCCAACAGTCTTGAAGGAGTTCCCACATATGCTGAGCACTTGTTGGCTGCTTTTCCTTTCATCTGCGGTCCAACTCATCCCAAACCATCTCAATTGGGTTGAGGTCGGGTGATTGTGGAGGTCAGGTCATCTGATGCAGCACTCCATCACTCTCCTTCTTGGTCAAATAGCCCTTACACAGACTGGAGGTGTGTTGGGTCATGGTCCTGTTGAAAAACAAATGATAGTCCCACAAAGCCCAAACCAGATGGGATGGCGTATCACTGCAAAATGCTGTGGTAGCCATGCTGGTTAAGTGTGCCTTGAATTCTAAAAAGATCAAAGACAGTGTCACCAGCAAAGCACCATCACAGCACCTCCTCCATACTTCACGGTGGGAACTACACATCATCCATTCGCCTGCTCTGCGTCTCACAAAAATCTAAAATTTGGACTCATCAGACCAAAGGACCGATTTCCACCGGTCTAATGTCCATTACTCGTGTTTCCCAAGCAAGTCTCTTCTTATTATTGACGTCATTTAATCGTTTTTTTTGTTGTTGCAGCAATTCGACCATGAAGGCCTGATTCACACAGTCTCTGTGCACAATTATGAACTTGAAAATGTATTAATAAACCAATTAGGCCCATTTGGGCAGATATGCAATGGTTCATTGGATCAGTCTAAAACTTTTCACATACACTGCTACCATCTAGTTGCTAAAATGAATATTGCCCATGGGTTGGAATAATACATTATGGCCTTTCTTTGCATTTCAAAGATGATGGTATAAAAAATATAAATACGTTTTTTTCTTTGTATTATATTTTACCAGATCTAACATGTTATATTCTCCTACATTAATTTCACATTTCCACAAACTTCAAAGTGTTTCTTTTCAAATGGTATCAAGAATATGCATATCCTTGCTTCAGGTCCTGAACTACAGGGAGTTAGATTGGGGTAGGTCATTTTAGGTGAAAATTGAAAAAAGAGTCCGATCCTTAAGAGGTTTTAACAAGGCACACCTGTTAATTGAAATGCATTCCAGGTGACTACCTCGTGAAGCTGGTTGAGAGAATGGCAAGAGTGTGCAAAGCTGTAATCAAGGCAAAGGGTGGCTACTTTGAAGAATCTCAAATATTAAATACACTTTTTTGC
The DNA here is from genome assembly GCF_018296145.1 of Oncorhynchus tshawytscha. Lineage (NCBI taxonomy): Eukaryota > Metazoa > Chordata > Actinopteri > Salmoniformes > Salmonidae > Oncorhynchus > Oncorhynchus tshawytscha. The sequence goes on along the minus strand of NC_056450.1, from coordinate 33,894,773 downwards.
ATACTAAATGATTCCATATGTGTTATTTCATAGTTCTGATGTTTTCACTACAATGTAGAAAATAGTAAAAATAAAGAAAAACCCTTGAATGAGTAGGTGGGTCCAAAAGGTGGACTGGTTCTGTAATACCTCTTCCTACTCTTCCTCTTCCATGTCTTAAACAGTTGTATGAGCATGCACACACAAAGAAAAACAAGTAGATGGTGCCATGTTGCCCTGAACATTCAGAGTGATGATAGGCCCTGTTTGTTTTAGGAGCTGAATGTGATTGGTCCAGAAGATATAGGATGACTTACTCCCTGACCCTACTTGTCCTCCTAACATGTCCAACACTGACGGGAATCTACCAGCATTGATCCAAGTAAAGCTAGAATTAGAAGAGTGACACGGCCAAACACAAACACACACACACACACAAACACCCACACACATACACACACTGAGCAAAATCCAGACCCCAGTAAACCACATTAATTGTAATTGTCGATGTGGTCAATGTTCTGTCCTCTCAGCTCAGACGAGTTTAAACACACACAAAAGCGTTTTAAACACTCCTGTTGTTACGGTGATGCTATCCAGGAAACAGACGAATATATTTTTGCAAAAAGAACGTGTGCGTAGTGAGAGAGTGGTCAACTCCCACTCGACCGCATGTAGTCTGTGGTTGACCAGCAGTCAACCGCCTGGGACTCTATTTGGAACTGAGAGAAAACACACTCAATGTGTCTCTGTTCTCTGTACTCTCTGCCCCCAACACTAACATGTTCTGGCGCTGTGACATGACTGTAGACTGCAGAGAGAGGAAAGAGTGGAAGAATTGGAAGAGAGGATAGCGTGGCAGGGTAATTGAAGGGTTGAGGGTAATATTTAAACCGTTTCAAAGTGTTTGCGTAACCTTGTTGAACTGAATATCTGGCCATGAGTAGAGATAGAGAATAAATGAAAAACAGAATGATAGTTTGAGATGTTCTGGGCGGAGGTAATGCCATGCTGTCCTCCTGTGGTTAGTTGAGAGAGAGGGCGAGAGGTGTAAGGGGCGTATAAGGCTATCCAATGTTCCTGTCTCTCCTCTCTTTGATGTGTAGTGTTAGCATTACGTTAGCACCGTGGAACTCAACTTGCATGCTAACTCCCTACCTAGAGATGATGCAATGCTAACACAGAGTAAACATGACCCATTACATTCCATGCTAGCAATGACCTGGTCTAGAACATCTATTACAGGCCTACCAGTGGCCTGCCACCACTCCCAGTTTGAACGAGAAAGACAGAGAGAGAGGAGAGAGAGAGAGAGATTAACTGTACATGAACTGAAAGAGAAAGCAAGAATGTATTTTTACGCTATCAAAAGACAAATTCAAGTTGACCAATTAGAACCTGGCTCAAAATATTCAAATCTACAATTGGACCAATTGCCCTATATGGAAGTGAAGCGTGGGATCTGCTAACCAATCAAGATTATAAGACATTGGAAAAACATCCCATTTAAATCTTGCATGCAGAATAAAAAATATGTTTTTTTAGTGTACAGAAAAAAGCCCCAAATAATGCACGCAGGGCAGAATCTGGCCAATATCCATTAATAATTAACATCCCAAATTAAGCCATCAAATTCCACAACCACCTAAAAACAAGCAACCCTCTCTCTTCCTACTACTACTACAACAAAACCCTGAAATACCAAGAGATGAACATAGAGAAAGGTCCCCTCATCCAGCTTGTCCTGCGGTCGCAGACAATCTTTCTCAGCCCAAATATAACCAAACACAAGGACAATTTTACATTACAAAATCTCAAAACAAACTTAAATCCTATTTGGCCCTGAACATACAGTACACGGTGACATACTATCTGACCATTGTGGCTGATAGAATACTGAGATAGAAATGGACAATGTACAGACTCATGATCATAGTGAGCATAATGTTGCTTTTGAGAGAAGTCGCCATAGGTGGACCTGACTCGAGAGAAGACAGGCTATGTGCCCACATCCCACAAAATGAGGCGGAAACTGAGCTGTACTTCCTAACCTCCTGACAAATATATGACCATATTAGAGACACAATTTCCCCTCAGATTACAAGGACCCCAAAATATAAAAACAAATCAAATATTGACAAGCTCCCATTTCTGTTATGTGAAATACCTCAATGTGCATTTACAGCAGCAAGATTTGTGACCCATTGCCAGGAAACAGGGCAACCAGTGGAACACAAACAGCATTGTAAATACAACCAATATGTATCTGTTTACCTGACTTCCCCTACTATTCATACTACTACTATTCATACTACTACTATTCATACTACTACTATTCATACTACTACTATTCATACTACTACTATTCATACTACTACTATTCATACTACTACTATTTGCACAAAGTTAAAGACATTGTAACATTTGAATCATCTTTACTGTACATGTTTTGTTTCTTCTCACTTTTGTTAATTGTTTATTTCACTTGCTTTGGCATTGCAAACATATATTTCCTATGCCAATAAAGCCTCTTTGAATATTGCATTTAATTGAATTGAGAGGGAGAGAGAGAGAGAGAGAGAGACTGTGCTGAATGGTTAATATACTGTATAGAGAGAAGTAGAGTGAGAGAGAGAGAGAGAGAGACAGTGCTGGATGGTTAATATATAGAGAGAAGTAGAGAGAGAGAGAGAGAGAAGTAGAGAGAGAGAGAGACTGCTGGATGGTTAATATATAGAGAGAAGTAGAGAGAGAGAGAGAGAGACTGCTGGATGGTTAATATATAGAGAGAAGTAGAGAGAGAGAGAGACTGCTGGATGGTTAATATACTGTATAGAGAGAAGTAGAGTGAGAGAGAGAGAGAGAGAGAGTGCTGGATGGTTAATATATAGAGAGAAGTAGAGAGAGAAGTAGAGTGAGAGAGAGAGAGAGAGAGAGAGAGAGACAGTGCTGGGTGGTTAATATATAGAGAGAAGTAGAGAGAGAGAGAGAGAGACTGCTGGATGGTTAATATATAGAGAGAAGTAGAGAGAGAAGTAGAGTGAGAGAGAGAGAGAGAGAGAGAGAGAGAGAGAGACTGTGCTGGATGGTTAATATATAGAGAGAAGTAGAGAGAGAAGTAGAGTGAGAGAGAGAGAGAGAGAGAGAGAGAGACAGTGCTGGGTGGTTAATATATAGAGAGAAGTAGAGAGAGAGAGAGAGAGACTGCTGGATGGTTAATATATAGAGAGAAGTAGAGAGAGAGAGAGACTGCTGGATGGTTAATATACTGTATAGAGAGAAGTAGAGTGAGAGAGAGAGAGAGAGAGAGTGCTGGATGGTTAATATATAGAGAGAAGTAGAGAGAGAGAGAGAGAGAGAGAGAGAGAGAGTGCTGGATGGTTAATATATAGAGAGAAGTAGAGAGAGAGATAGAGACTGTGCTGGATGGTTAATATATAGAGAGAAGTAGAGAGAGAGAGAGACTGTGCTGAATGGTTAATATACTGTATAGAGAGAAGTAGAGTGAGAGAGAGCGAGAGAGAGAGTGCTGGATGGTTAATATATAGAGAGAAGTAGAGAGAGAGAGAGAGAGACTGCTGGATGGTTAATATATAGAGAGAAGTAGAGAGAGAGAGAGAGACTGCTGGATGGTTAATATATAGAGAGAAGTAGAGAGAGAGAGAGAGAGAGAGAGGGAGAGAGAGAGGTCTGGGGTCCGCTCACCAACCAAGACTTCACAAAATGGGACAAACACCAAATTGAGACTCTGCATGCAGAATTCTGCAAAAATATCCTCCGTGTACAACGTAGAACACCAAATAATGCATGCAGAGCAGAATTAGGCCGATACCCACTAATTATCAAAATCCAGAAAAGAGCTGTTAAATTCTACAACCACCTAAAAGGAAGCGATTCACAAACCTTCCATAACAAAGCCATCACCTACAGAGAGATGAACCTGGAGAAGAGTCCCCTAAGCAAGCTGGTCCTGGGGCTCTGTTCACAAACACAAACACACACTACAGAGCCCCAGGACAGCAGCACAATTAGACCCAACCAAATTATGAGAAAACAAAAAGATAACTACTTAACACATTGGAAAGAATTAACAAAAAAACAGAGCAAACTAGAATGCTATTTGGCCCTACACAGAGAGTACACAGCGGCAGAATACCTGACCACTGTGACTGACCCAAAATTAAGGAAAGCCTTGACTATGTACAGACTCAGTGAGCATAGCCTTGCTATTGAGAAAGGCCGCCGTAGGCAGACATGGCTCTCAAGAGAAGACAGGCTATGTGCTCACTGCCCACAAAATGAGGTGGAAACTGAGCTGCACTTCCTAACCTCCTGCCCAATGTATGACCATATTAGAGAGACATATTTCCCTCAGATTACACAGATCCACAAAGAATTTGAAAACAAATCCAATTTTGAAAAACTCCCATATCTACTGGGTGAAATTCCACAGTGTGCCATCACAGCAGCAAGATTTGTGACCTGTTGCCACGAGAAAAGGGCAACCAGTGAAGAACAAACACCATTGTAAATACAACCCATATTTATGCTTATTTATTTTATCTTGTGTCCTTTAGCCATTTGTACATTGTTAGAACACTGTATATGTATATAATATGACATTTGTAATGTCTTTACTGTTTTGAAACTTCTGTATGTGTAATGTTTACTGTTAATTTTTGTTGTTTTTCACTTTATATATTCACTTAGTATGTTGTCTACCTCACTTGCTTTGGCAATGTTAACACATGTTTCCCATGCCAATAAAGCCCTTGAATTGAATTGAATTGAATTGAGAGAGAGAGACTGCTGGATGGTTAATATACTGTATAGAGAGAAGTAGAGTGAGAGAGAGAGAGAGACTGTGCTGGATGGTTAATATATAGAGAGAAGTAGAGAGAGAGAGAGAGAGAGACTGTGCTGGATGGTTAATATATAGAGAGAAGTAGAGACACGAGCATTTGAGTGGGTTTATTTTATGTTACAATCCCTCGGCTTCAACTGAAGGGGGACGAGAGAGGGGCTTTAGAGTTTAGAGGTGGCCCTGGATTTGCCTGACAGCTTTTCACTATGAAGCCGCTTTCCCAAAGAAGAAGGGAAATGGAGCAGAGGACGGGAATGGAACTTGTCAACTACAGTACAGTTGTTGATTCAGAAGATGGGTGTGGAGGAGGGAGAGGGAGTTTTTAGATAGAGAGGGATATTGCTCATCTCCAGCTTTACACTAAAGACTTAGTGCTCTCATTTTGCGCTCTGCCTGCATTTTTATGATTGTGTGTGTGTGGTTGTGTGTGTGTGGTTGTGTGTGTGGTTGTGTGTGTGTCTGCCTGGCGCTACAGTAGTGTGAGTTGAGGTACATATTCACAGTGACCCTCACATATTCACAGTGACCCTCACATATTCACAGTGACAGGGAGCTTAAACAATCCAGCTCTGCTGTGTGTGTGTGTGGGGGTGGGGGGATTGGTGTGAGTGTGTGATAAGGCATTCTGCCTTGCTTCCTGACTATAGGGGAGACCGTGCCAGTCTTGCTTCCTGACTATAGGGCAGACCCTGTCAGTCTTGCTTCCTGACTATAGGGCAGACCCTGTCAGTCTTGCTTCCTGACTATAGGGCAGACCCTGTCAGTCTTGCTTCCTGACTATAGGGCAGACCCTGTCAGTCTTGCTTCCTGACTATAGGGCAGACCCTGTCAGTCTTGCTTCCTGACTATAGGGCAGACCCTGTCAGTCTTGCTTCCTGACTATAGGGCAGACCCTGTCAGTCTTGCTTCCTGACTATAGGGCAGACCCTGTCAGTCTTGCTTCCTGACTAGAGGGCAGACCCTGTCAGTCTTGCTTCCTGACTATAGGGCAGACCCTGTCAGTCTTGCTTCCTGACTATAGGGCAGACCCTGTCAGTCTTGCTTCCTGACTATAGGGCAGACCCTGTCAGTCTTGCTTCCTGACTATAGGGCAGACCCTGTCAGTCTTGCTTCCTGACTATAGGGCAGACCCTGTCAGTCTTGCTTCCTGACTATAGGGCAGACCCTGTCAGTCTTGCTTCCTGACTAGAGGGCAGACCCTGTCAGTCTTGCTTCCTGACTATAGGGCAGACCCTGTCAGTCTTGCTTCCTGACTATAGGGCAGACCCTGTCAGTCTTGCTCCCTGACTATAGGGGAGACCGTGCCAGTCTTGCTCCCTTGTTTACCTCAGGGAACAATGTTGCTGAACATCCAGATAGAAATAGGATTTATAAAACAGACATGCTTTTCTGACATAGAGTAAGAAAGTGTTTCCCAACCCCGGTCCTCGAGTGTTTCCCAACCCCGGTCCTTGAGTGTTTCCCAACCCCGGTCCTCGAGTGTTTCCCAACTCCAGTCCTCGAGTGTTTCCCAACCCCGGTCCTTGAGTGTTTCCCAACCCCAGTCCTCGAGTGTTTCCCAACCCCAGTCCTCGAGTGTTTCCCAACCCCGGTCCTCGAGTGTTTCCCAACCCCAGTCCTCGAGCGTTTCCCAACCCCAGTCCTCGAGTGTTTCCCAACCCCGGTCCTCGAGTGTTTCCCAACCCCAGTCCTCGAGTGTTTCCCAACCCCGGTCCTCGAGTGTTTCCCAACCCCAGTCCTCGAGTGTTTCCCAACCCCAGTCCTCGAGTGTTTCCCAACCCCAGTCCTCGAGCGTTTCCCATCCCTGGTCTTCGAGTGTTTCCCAACCCCGGTCCTCAAGTATTTCCCATCCCTGGTCTTCGAGTATCTCCAACAGTACATATTTTTGTCTTGGCCCCAGACAAGCACACCTGATTCTACTCAACTAATCATCAAGCTCTTGACAATTTGAATCAGGTGTTTGAACGGGGCTACAACAAACATGTGTGCTGTTGGGTGCACTGGAGTAGGAAATCATGTCAGATCTAGTCATGGCATTTCTATCTGCGACGTTCAATACACTGCACCTCCCTGAACGCACCCCTGGTCTGCTTGACTGGTGGCTTAGAGCCAGTCAGATTCTTCACTGTCAGAACTGCTCAATAGGAATCACTGCATGGCACATGTCCTCATTGGCTTGCAGAACAAGGCCGCCTTATATGGGAAAAACCTGCCTGTGACATCATCATTAACATCATTTATCCTGGGTCTCCCTCACATCAATGTTTACTTATTTATCCCAACATTCTCACATGTGATTCACTGTGTTAGACAGTTTTACATAATTGATAGAAATTGTAACCCCCCCACACACACACACACACACACATCCCTTTCTATAACTCTCGCTACGTCTTCACCACTCTCCAACTCCCCCCTCTGTTGGAATGTTCAGACCGTCTGGTCCTGCTCATCTCTGAGGTACACCCCACATCCCTCCCCGTCCCAGCTCCCACTCTAAACATTTGGCTAGTTTTGGCAGATTTGTTGATTTTTGTCCCCTCATATTTTCTCCTCTTGTTGCTCTAAAACTGATACATACTCTTTCAATTAGCTGTTTCTTCCCTCCCTCTGGTCTGCGGGTGGTGTGGGAGATGGGGTGAGCAGAGTAAGTGGGTTGTATATTTTATTAGGGGAGTGAAAACACACAACCTGGCCTAGTTCTGGGAGAGCCATCTGCTGTCACGTCTGATCCTGTTTCTTATGGAGCACAGCTACCACAGTGTTAGCCTGTAGTTATCCTATAACTAGGGGTTATCCTAAAACTAGGGGTTAGCCTATAACTAGGGGTTAGCCTATAGCTAGGGGTTATCCTATAACTAGAGGTTATCCTATAACTAGGGGTTATCCTAAAACTAGGGGTTAGCCTATAGCTAGGGGTTAGCCTTTAACTAAGGGTTAGCCTATAACTAGTGGTTAGCCAATAGCAAGGGGTTATCCTTTATCTAGGGGTTAGCCTATAGCTAGGGGTTATCCTTTAGCTAGGGGTTAACCTATAACTCGGGGTTAGCCTGTAACTCGGGGTTAGCCTGTAACTAGTGGTTAGCCTATAACTAGGGGTTATCCTATAACTAGTGGTTATCCTATAACTAGGGGATAGCCTATAACTAGTGGTTAGCCTAAAGCTCGAGGTTAGCCTGTAACCTGGGGTTAGTCTGTAACTCGGGGTTAGCCTGTAACTCGGGGTTAGCCTGTAACCTGGGGTTAGCCTGTAACCTGGGGTTAGCCTGTAACCTAGGGTTAGCCTGTAACTCGGGGTTAGCCTGTAACTCGGGGTTAGCCTGTAACCTGGGGTTAGCCTGTAACTCTGGGTTAGGCTGTAACTCGGGGTTAGCCTGTAACCTGGGGTTAGCCTGTAACCTGGGGTTAGCCTGTAACTCGGGGTTAGCCTGTAACCTGGAGTTAGCCTGTAACCTGGGGTTAGCCTGTAACTCAGGGTTACCCTGTAACCTGGGGTTAGCCTGTAACCTGGGGTTAGCCTGTAACTCGGGGTTAGCCTGTAACCTGGGGTTAGCCTGTAACCTGGGGTTAGCCTGTAACCTGGGGTTAGCCTGTAACTCGAGGTTAGCCTGTAACCTGGGGTTAGCCTGTAACTCGAGGTTAGCCTGTAACTTGAGGTTAGCCTTTTGCCTGGGGTTAGCCTGTAACTCGAGGTTAGCCTGTAACTCGAGGTTAGCCTTTTGCCTGGGGTTAGCCTGTAACTCGAGGTTAGCCTGTAACTCGAGGTTAGCCTTTTGCCTGGGGTTAGCCTGTAACTCGAGGTTAGCCTGTAACTCGAGGTTAGCCTTTTGCCTGGGGTTAGCCTGTAACTCGAGGTTAGCCTGTAACTCGAGGTTAGCCTGTAACTCGAGGTTAGCCTTTTGCCTGGGGTTAGCCTGTAAGTCGAGGGTTAGCCTGTAACTCGAGGTTAGCCTGTAACCTGGGGTTAGCCTGTAACTCGAGGTTAGCCTGTAACTCGAGGTTAGCCTTTTGCCTGGGGTTAGCCTGTAAGTCGAGGTTAGCCTGTAACTCGAGGTTAGCCTGTAACCTGGGGTTAGCCTGTAACTCGAGGTTAGCCTGTAACTCGAGGTTAGCCTGTAACCTGGGGTTAGCCTGTAACTCGAGGTTAGCCAGTAACTAAGGGTTCCCCCAACCCTTCCTCTATGGTAATATAAAAAAGTATAAAAACTATTCTGCTTCAGAATAGTAAATAACACTATCAGTCAGCCGTGGCCCAATCATCCTTGTTCAGAACAGAAATAGGACAGGACTCTGGTAAATAAAAGTACATTTTATTGCAGCACAAACATTTCAGTTATGAGCCCTTTTTTTTTTGCGTGCTAGGCAATGGCAGCCAATGTCACGACAAAAAGACCTCACAGGTGGGCAACATTATAAATTCACAGTCAATATTGGCCCAATCAATAGATCCCAGCAGTATAAAATGTATTTCTGTTAGTAGGTAGGTAATAACAGTGCCAGTCAGCCATCCGTCCATCCTTGTTCTCACCACAGGGTTGTTCTTATAATGGTGCTGCATGTGACTTTAAAAAAAGTTGATAATGTTGATATTGATAATGAATAGCTCTTCTCATTAATGTTATAGACCCCACTCCTGTCTATTCTCCTTCGAACACAAAACACTCCCTCCCTCCCCACGCACATACACACACACACACACACACACACTTACCCTCCCCTAACTCAAGGGCAGACCGTATTGATGTGTCCCCTGGGCATCTCGAGGACGCATCTGTTTCTGTCCCTCTGACTCTCCATGCTCATAATTTGAAGTAAGTCATAACACAAATTATAAACACATATACTTCAACCGTGACGCTCAGCAATAACAACATGGAGAGCACTGAGCTGATTTAGGGCTGTCTGGGACCCTTAAATCATTACCTTAGCCATCCCTCCCTCCCGCCTTCCTTCCTTCCCTCCTTCCTTCCTTCCTTCCTTCTTCCCTCCCATTCCCTTCCCTCCCTCCCTCCCTCCCCCTCCCTCCCTCCCTCCCTCCCTCCCTCCCTCCCTCCCTCCCTCCCCCTCCTCCTTCCTTCCTTCCTTCCTCCTTCCTTCCCTCCCTCCCTCCCTCCCTCCCCCTCCCTCCCTCCCTCCCTCCCTCCCTCCCTCCTTCCATCCCCTCCCTCCCTCCTTCCTTCCTTCCTTCCTTCCTTCCTTCCTTCCTTCCTTCCTTCCTTCCCTCCTCCCTCTCCTCCCCTCCCCTCCCTCCCTCCCTCCCTCCCTCCCTCCCCTCCCTCCCTCCCTCCCTCCCTCCCTCCCTCCCTCCCTCCCTCCCTCTCCTCCTTCCATCCCCTCCCTCCCTCCTTCTTTCCTTCCTTCCTTCCTTCCTTCCCTCTCCTCCCTCCCTCCCCCTCCCTCCCTCCCTCCCTCCCTCCCTCCCTCCCTTCCATCCCTCCCTCCCCTTCCTTCCTCCCCTTCCTTCCTTCCTTCCCCTCCCTCCTTCCTCCCTCCCTCCCTCCTCCCTCCCTCCCTCCCTCCCTCCCCATCCCCCCTCCCTCCCTCCCTCCCTCCCTCCCCCCTTTCCATCCCCTCCCTCCCTCTCCTCCTTCCATCCCCTCCCTCCCTCCCTCCCTCCCTCCCTCCCTCCCTCCCTCCCCCTCCCTCCCTCCCTCCCTCCCTCCTCTTCTGTCTTTCGTTCATTGCAGGTACCCCTTTCTCTACACTTTCTTCCTTCCTTTTACTCTTTTTCAGCCCCGATCTCTCCCTTATGTCTTTCTCTCACATTTTCTCCCATTTGGGGGTTTGGGGGTGGGGTTGCTGTACTATGACTTTGACTTAACCCCAGTCGCCCCAGCGAGTTGTGTGATTGGTCATGCTGTCTTACAGCTGCCCTGTGACATCATCAGCCTGTGACAGGAGACCCGCCTCTAAGACATCTTCATCGTGCTCCTTTTCTCCTGTCTCTGTCTCTCCTTCTGTCCTCTCCCTTCTACGCTTCCCCCTGCACCTTCATTCACCCCTCTTCTTCCTCTCTCTCCCTCATCTCTTGATCATGCACTTTAGCCATCCATCTCTCTTCTTCCGTTCCTACCATCTCAATCTGTCCAGGCAGAGCCATGAAGCCATGAAGGCTCAATTGGAATCACATGTTGTAATAAAGGGAGAATTTCACCCCTTATAAATAAGATGTCAGTCCAGGGTGTGCTACTGAGTGTGTGTGTGTGTGTGTGTGTGTGTGTATGCGTGCTTGTGTGTGCGTGTGTGTGTGTGCGCGTGTCTTTGTGTGCATACAATCTTGTATATTAGCAAGTTAGTGTGTGTACTGTAGTTATACTCTCTGTATACTAGTCTATTGTTGATTGGGATTATCTATTACATCTCAAAGAATGCTGGAGACGATGACATCAAAAGCAGGAAAATAACATATTGCTCTAACCTTTCTTTTACCTGTTTAGTTCATCCAGCTACAATTTGATGAATCATCATTTGATTTTCTCATGAAAATTCCTACTTGTCACTTCTTCAATCTGACATGAGATAAAAACAAAATTATGTTATGTTTGTCCAGACGTAGCCAAGACAAAGTGAACTAGACAGCGAGAGAGACGGAGGGAGAGAGGGAGAGAGAGAGAGACGGAGGGAGAGAGGGAGAGAGAGAGAGACGGAGGGAGACAGAGACACGGAGAGAGAGAGACGGAGGGAGGGAGAGAGAGAGAGAGACGGAGGGAGACAGAGACACAGAGAGAGAGAGACGGAGGGAGAGAGGGAGAGAGAGAGAGACGGAGGGAGAGAGGGAGAGAGAGAGAGACGGAGGGAGAGAGAGAGGGAGACAGAGGGACAGAGAGAGAGAGAGACGGAGGGAGAGAGAGAGACAGAGGGAGAGAGAGACAGAGGGAGAGAGAGAGACGGAGGGAGAGAGAGAGAGGGAGAGAGAGAGAGGGAGAGAGAGAGACGGAGGGAGAGAGAGAGAGACGGAGGGAGAGAGAGAGAGACGGAGGGAGAGAGAGACGGAGGGAGAGAGAGAGACGGAGGGAGAGAGAGAGAGAGACGGAGGGAGAGAGAGAGAGAGACGGAGGGAGAGAGAGATAATAGAAAGAGTGGAGGTTTAGCCTGATGACGAATGCTGAATAAAACCTAGTCAGTAGATTGGAGCATTTGTCATTAGAATTGTATTGTGTGTGTGTGTGTGTGTGTGTGTGTGTGTGTGTGTGTGTGTGTGTGTGTGTGTGTGTGTCCATCTGATAGATGAAGCAGCCTCTATTCTGGTAGATTTATGTAGCCCTGTAAAGCCGCTCTCTGTCCAAGACCAATGGCCACTCAAATTAGCCATGATTAAACACTCCTGTGTGGCTCAGTTAATAACACTGATCAGAGCTGAAACACCGCCTGCCTTACATCCAGGATGTGGGATAGTTTTATAGCCTGGATAATCAAAATAATTCTCCTTTTTATGGTTTTAGGAAGACATCTCTCAACACTGCAGGAGCCCTCCAATACCACTCAGTAAGCACACACACAGGGGGGCCCACAGGGGCAAGCCAGTCGCTTGAATCCGCTGTGTTAATTAAGCAACTGGATGCGGTTTGGGTATCAGTGAAGCATGGAGGCCATTTTGAACGGCGGCTATTCCAGAGAATAATGTAACTCAGGCTGGATTTGGCCCATAATGGTCTTCCATTAGTCCTGTGAGAGAAGCTTTACCTGTGACAGTGGACTGTCTTCATTCAGGTGGAGAGGGTTGTGGCGGCCATCTTACAATGGGAAGAGAATCTTTTTCATTTGGATGTGGAGGAGGACATTACAATAACATATATTCAATCATGTATCCATTATTTTATGGATTATAACACGTAAATGAAGGTAGATTCTCTATTTAAGCAATAATTAGTCATTTAGCAGATGCTCTTATCCAGAGTGAATACATTTTCATACTTAAGGCCTGAGGGGGCCTGAGGGGGGTGCAACGCAGAGTGCCTGCATGCAGCCCTTAGCCGTGGTATATTGGCCATACAGTATACCACAAACCTCAGAGGTGCCTTATTGGTATTATAAACTGGTTACCAATGTCAATAGAAGAGTAAAAATAATAGTTTTGTCATGCCAATGGTATACGATCTGATATAACACGGCTTTCAGCCAATCAGAATTCACCACCCAGTTTATAATTGTAGTTAATATCTGAAAAGGAAAGGAATATCTATAGCTTCATTAAGGGGTGAGTTTTACAGAGAGATGAAAGGGTTAAGTTTTACAGAGGTATGAGGAGGTGAGTTTTACATACAGATAAGGGGGTGAGTTTTACAGAGGTATGAGGAGGTGAGTTTTACATACAGATAAGGGGGTGAGTTTTACAGAGGTATGAGGAGGTGAGTTTTACATACAGATAAGGGGGTGAGTTTTACAGAGGAATGAGGAGGTGAGTTTTACATACAGATAAGGGGGTGAGTTTTACAGAGGTATGAGGAGGTGAGTTTTACAGAGATGAAAGGGTTAAGTTTTACAGAGGTATGAGGAGGTGAGTTTTACATACAGATAAGGGGGTGAGTTTTACAGAGGTATGAGGAGGTGAGTTTTACATACAGATAAGGGGGTGAGTTTTACAGAGGTATGAGGAGGTGAGTTTTACATACAGATAAGGGGGTGAGTTTTACAGAGGAATGAGGAGGTGAGTTTACATACAGATAAGGGGGTGAGTTTTACAGAGGTATGAGGAGGTGAGTTTTACATACAGATAAGGGGGTGAGTTTTACAGAGAGATGAAAGGGTTAAGGAGGTATGAGGAGGTGAGTTTTACATACAGATAAGGGGGTGAGTTTTACAGAGGTATGAGGAGGTGAGTTTTACATACAGATAAGGGGGTGAGTTTTACAGAGGTATGAGGAGGTGAGTTTTACATACAGATAAGGGGGTGAGTTTTACAGAGGTATGAGGAGGTGAGTTTTACATACAGATAAGGGGGTGAGTTTTACAGAGGTATGAGGAGGTGAGTTTTACATACAGATAAGGGGGTGAGTTTTACAGAGGTATGAGGAGGTGAGTTTTACATACAGATAAGGGGGTGAGTTTTACAGAGGTATGAGGAGGTGAGTTTTACATACAGATAAGGGGGTGAGTTTTACAGAGGTATGAGGAGGTGAGTTTTACATACAGATAAGGGGGTGAGTTTTACAGAGGTATGAGGAGGTGAGTTTTACATACAGATAAGGGGGTGAGTTTTACAGAGGTATGAGGAGGTGAGTTTTACATACAGATAAGGGGGTTAGTTTTACAGAGAGATGAGGAGGTGAGTTTTACATACAGATAAGGGGGTGAGTTTTACAGAGGAATGAGGAGGTGAGTTTTACATACAGATAAGGGGGTGAGTTTTACAGAGGTGTTTTTTATTGAACCTTTATTTAACTAGGCAAGTCAGTTAAGAACAAATTCTTGTTTACAATGACGGCCTACCCCGGTCAAACCCTCCCCTACCCCGGCCAAACCCTCCCCTACCCCGGCCAAACCCTCCCCTAACTCGGACAACGCTGGGCTAATTGTGTGCCGCCCTATGGGGTAATCATGGCCGGTTGTGATACAGCCTGGATTTGAACCAGGGTGTATGAGATGCAGTGCCTTAGACAGCTGCTCCACTCGGGAGCCCTCGGGAGGTGTGAGTTAGTGAGCTTTACAAGGGGGTGGGTTTTACAGAGAGGTGAGTTAGTTTTACAGCAGGGGTGCGGGGATTGGTGAGTTTTACTGGGGGGAAGGGGGTGAGTTTTACAGAGAGGTGAGTTAGTTTTACAGAGGGGTGAGTTAGTTTTACAGAGGGTTGCGGGGGTGAGTTTTACTGGGGGTAAGGGAGTGAGTTTTACAGAAAGGTGAGTTAGTAAGGGGGTGGGTTAGTTTTACATTGGGGTAAGGGGGTGGGGGGTAAGGGGGTGGGTTAGTTTTACAGAGGGGTGAATTTTAGGGAGTCTTTATTTGAGTGTCAAGCTGAAGATGGATTTGTGTTTGGGCTCTCCAGATGGTCCTGCAGATAAGATAAACCTCCCCTTTCTCACACACACACACACACACACACACACACACACACACACACACACACACACACACAAACACACACACACACACACACACGCAAACGTACACACCCCTACCCTCTGCTTTTCGAAGGAATGGCACAACTGACCTGTCCAAATATTGTTTAAAATGCTTCCTTCCTTGTAGCATGTTTCCTATTCCCTGATATTTACTCATGGGACCTTTCCTTGCTTTGTTCCCAGTTATTTGGGGAAACATAATAGAGGAAAGCCCTACGAACCTTATCAACATAAATAAGAAACCTATCCAGTCGTTAGCCATACGGGCTCATAAAGGAAAGGAAACCAGGAGAGTAGACAAGGAAAGGAATCGGGACTTGGCCCTCATTCTTGTGTGTGGGTTGGTGAGAAGATTTTAAAATGGCCGCCGTGTTCGGCTGTTAATCTGTGGTGTGTTTATTACCATTAACGCATGGTGCTGCATTCCATACCCTTATACGCCCAGGGACAGAAAAAACACAAGTCACTAGTCAACTCTATTTAGCCTACGATAAAGTAATGTACACAGTATTCCTGTGTTCAACTGCTGTTGGGCTAGCAACCTACATCTGTGGTAGCAACCTACATCTGAGGTAGCAACCTACATCTGTGGTAGCAACCTACATCTGTGGTAGCAACCTACATCTGTGGTAGCAACCTACGGCTGTGGTAGCAACCTGCATCTGAGGTAGAAACCTGCATCTGAGGTAGCAACCTACATCTGAGGTAGCAACCTACATCTGTGGTAGCAACCTGCATCTGAGGTAGCAACCTACATCTGTGGTAGCAACCTACATCTGTGGTAGCAACCTACATCTGTGGTAGCAACCTACGGCTGTGGTAGCAACCTGCATCTGAGGTAGCAACCTAGATCTGTGGTAGCAACCTACATCTGTGGTAGCAACCTGCATCTGAGGTAGCAACCTACATCTGAGGTAGCAACCTACATCTGAGGTAGCAACCTACATCTGAGGTAGCAACCTACATCTGAGGTAGCAACCTACATTTGAGGTAGCAACCTACATCTGAGGTAGCAACCTACATCTGTGGTAGCAACCTACATCTGTGGTAGCAACCTACATCTGAGGTAGCAACCTACATCTGAGGTAGCAACCTACATCTGAGGTAGCAACCTACATTTGAGGTAGCAACCTACATCTGTGGTAGCAACCTACATCTGAGGTAGCAACCTACATCTGTGGTAGCAACCTGCATCTGAGGTAGCAACCTGCATCTGAGGTAGCAACCTACATCTGTGGTAGCAACCTACATCTGAGGTAGCAACCTACGGCTGTGGTAACAACCTATATCTGTGAAGTTGAAGTCAGAAGTTTACATACACTTTTTCAACTACTCCACAAATGTATTCTTAATTCTTAACAAACTATAATTTTGGCATGTCGGTTAGGACAAATACATTGTGAATGACACAAGTCATTTATCCAACAATTGTTTACAGCCAGATTATTTAACTTATAAATCACTGTATCACAATTCCAGTGGGTCAGAAGTTACACTAAGTTGACTGTGCCTTTAAACAGCTTGGAAGATTCCAGAAAATTATGTCATGGCATTAGAAACTTCTGTTAGGCTAATTGACATCATTTGAGTCAATTGGAGGTGTACCTGTGGATGAATTTCAAGGCCTACCTTTGCTTGACATCATGGGGAAATCAAAATAAATCAGCAAGAATTCAACCTCCACAAGTCTGGTTCATCTTTGGGAGCCATTTCCAAACTTCTGAAGGTACCACGTTCATCTGTACAAGAAATAGTACGCAAGTATAAACACCATGGGACCACGCAGCCACTATACCTCTCAGGATGAAGATGTGTTCTGTCTCCTAGAGATGAACGTACTTTGGTGTGAAAAATGCAAATCAATCAACTAGAACAACAGCAAAGGACTTTGTGAAGATGCTGGAGGAAACAAGTACAAAAGTATCTATAGCCACATTAAAATGAGTCCTATATCGACATAACCTGAAAGGCCGCTCAGCAAGGAAGAAGCCGCTGCTCCAAAACCGCCATAAAAAAGCCAGACTACGGTTTGCAACTGCACATGGGGACAAAGATTGTACTTTTTTGGAGAAATGTCCTCTGGTCTGATGAAACCAAAATAGAACTGTTTGGCCATAATGACCATCGTTATGTTTGGAGGAAAAAGTGGGAGGCTTGCAAGCTGAAGGACAATCAATCAATCAAATGTATATATAAATCGCTTCTTACAGCAGCTGATGTCACAAAGTGCCGTACAGAAACCCTGCCTAAAAACCCAAACAGCAAGCAATGCAGGTGAAGAAGCACGGTGGCTAGGAACTCCCTAGGAAGGCCAAAACCTAGGAAGAAACCTATAGAGGAACCAGGCTATGAGGGGTGGCCAGTCCTCTTCTGGCTGTGCCGGGTGGAGATTATAACAGAACATGGCCAAGATGTTCAAATGTTCATAGATGACCAGCAGGGTCAAATAATAATAATCACAGTGGTTGTCGAGGGTGCAACAGGTCAGCACCTCAGGAGTAAATGTCAGTTGACTTTTCATAACCGATCATTCAGAGTATCTCTAATGCTCCTGCTGTCTCTAGAGTTGAAAACAGCAAGTCTGGGACAGGTAGCACGCCCAGTGAGCAGGTCAGGGTTCCATAGCCGCAGGCAGAACAGTTGAAACTGGACCAGCAGCACGGCCAGGTGGACAGGGGACAACAAGGAGTCATCAGGCCAGGTAGTCCTGAGGCATGGTCCTAGGGCTCAGGTCCTCCGAGAGAAAGAGAGAGAGAAGAACACCATCCCAACTGTGAAGCATGGGGGTGGCAGCATCATGTTGTGGGGGTGGCAGCATCATGTTGTGGGGGTGCTTTGCCACAGGAGGAACTGGTGCACTTCATAAAATAGATGGCCTCATGAGGATGGAACATTATGTGGATATATTGAAGCAACATCTGTCAGGAAGTTAAAGCTTGGTCGCAAATGGGTCTTCCAAATGAACAATGACCCCAAGCATACTTCCAAAGTTGTGGCAAAATGGCTTAAGGACAACAAAGTCAAGGTATTGGAGTGGCCATCACAAAGCCCTGACCTCAATCCTATAGAAAATTTTTTGGGCAGAACTGAGCAAGGAGGCCTACAAACCTGACTCAGTTACACCAGCTCTGTCAGGAGGAATGGGCCAAAATTCACCCAACTGATTGTGGGAAGCTTGTGGAAGGCTACCCGAAACGTTTGACCGAAGATAAACAATTTAAAGACAATGTTACCAAATACTAATTTAGTGTATGTAAACTTCTGACCCACTGGGAATGTGATGAAAGAAATAAAAGCTGAAATAAATCATTCTGTCTACTATTATTCTGACATTTCACATTCTTAAAATTAAGTGATGATTCTAACTGACCTAAGATGGGAATTTTACTACGATTAAATGTCAGGAATTGTGAAAAACTGAGTTTAGATGTATTTGGCTAAGGTGAATGTAAACTTCCGACTTCAACTGTACGTCTGTTCTAGCAACCTACATCTGTGGTAACAACCTACAACTGTGGTAGGAACCTAAGGCTGTGGTTACAACCTGCATCTGTGGTAGCATGCCAAGGAAATTCAAAGGTTAGCTATAAAGCAAACAGACCTCGTCACCAGGCTAGGTCTGTTAGAGGTACTTGGTTATAATAGATAGTTTATGCTCTTATTGTGAAGGCTGTTGCTCCTCCTGTTAAAATAGATGGTTCTTTAGGCTCTTATTGTGAAGGCTGTTGTTCCCCCTGTTAAAGTAGATGGTTCGTTTAGGCTGTTATTGTGAATGCTGTTGCTACTCTTGTTAAAATAGATGGTTCGTTTAGGCTCTTATTGTGAAGGCTGTTGCTGTTACTTTACATCTATAATATTTACATTGTTTCCAATTCTTTTACAGCTTTTACATCGTTGTCATTTTACAACTCTACTTTTTATACCAGGATATCATCAAATTATTGTGGCTATAACTTTGATTTATAGAACTGACTATTATGTGGGTTCTGGACTAGTGTCTGTTCTATGCAGCGTATTTCTAGCTGCATAATTCTGAGTGTTCCTCCATGTAATGAATGTGCTAAAGGTTAAAGGTTACAGAGTGCTCTCTCCCCGACAGGTACCTCTACACTTGCTCTAATGCAGGCACCCTGTGTGTATGTGTGTGTGTTCCCTCTGTAGCGAGCGTTAAAAGGAATAACAGGAGAGGTGTGTGGAGACGAGGGGTGTCACCCTGGACCAGCACAGTGATTAATGGTGTGATTAAGGGCTCAAACACATCCACACACAAACACACACACACACACACACACACACACACACACACACACACACACACACACACACAGACCCTATTAATCGCCCTGAATAAGGGGATTCCAGAGCCAGCGTTCAGATAATTGGACTGAAAACACAGAATGTGGATTTCCAGGGCTAGACGACTTTATTCTTAGATAGTGTTTATTTTCAGAATGGAGATATTTCTACAGGGATTTAAATCATGGAATAAAAATACAGGCTTCCACTCCAATGTAGGACGTTTTTTAAATGAGTCTGTTGAATACCACCCACCCCCCACCCTGCCTCCTCCGTAGCTCCCCCCACAACCTTTACCTTACTGCAAACATGTAACGCACTCTTCATTTCATCCCCGTTTTAACAGTCTGGAGTTAGGGTGCGTTATGTTTACTCTACTAAAAGTACCAGCCCAGTCTACACGCTAACAGTATACCGCTACACTGGACCACGGAAAGCATGAGCACTGCAATGTCTGTCTGCCACCATGGAGAAGAGATGAACTGTTCATTTACTACTGAGGACAGGAGAGGAGAGCTACTAACGACATATAATCTAGTTAGTATTGAGTGAATGAATACATGTCAATACGAATATTATGTGCACAACTCAACACAACAATGATTCAGCCCACTCTCTGTTCAGAATGTATTAATACGGAAGGCTGCCATGACTCAGTCTCCATTACCCCATCTCCTCTACAATGACTCAGTCTCCATTACCCCATCTCCTCTACAATGACTCAGTCTCCATTACCCCCTCTCCTCTACAATGACTCAGTCTCCATTACCCCCTCTCCTCTACGGTGACTCAGTCTCCATTACCCCATCTCCTCTACAATGACTCAGTCTCCATTACCCCATCTCCCCTACAATGACTCAGTCTCCATTACCCCCTCTCCTCTACAATGACTCAGTCTCCATTACCCCATCTCCTCTCCAATGACTCAGTCTCCATTACCCCATCTCCTCTACAATGACTCAGTCTCCATTACCCCATCTCCTCTACAATGACTCAGTCTCCATTACCCCCTCTCCTCTACAATGACTCAGTCTCCATTACCCCCTCTCCTCTACAATGACTCAGTCTCCATTACCCCCTCTCCTCTACAATGACTCAGTCTCCATTACCCCCTCGCCTCTACAATGACTCAGTCTCCATTACCCCCTCTCCTCTACAATGACTCAGTCTCCATTACCCCCTCTCCTCTACAATGACTCAGTTTCCATTACCCCCTCTCCTCTACAATGACTCAGTCTCCATTACCCCATCTCCTCTACAATGACTGTATCAGTCCCCTTCCATTACCCCCCCCTACTGTATTACTCACACTCCCCTACTGTATTACCTCACACTGTATTACCTCACACTCCCCTACTGTATTACCTCACACTCCCTACTGTATTACCTCACACTCCCCTACTGTATTACCTCACACTCCCCTTACTGTATTACCTCACACTCCCCTACTGTATTACCTCACA
Organism: Oncorhynchus tshawytscha; assembly: GCF_018296145.1. Classification (NCBI taxonomy): domain Eukaryota; kingdom Metazoa; phylum Chordata; class Actinopteri; order Salmoniformes; family Salmonidae; genus Oncorhynchus; species Oncorhynchus tshawytscha. Next base: position 33,874,113 of record NC_056450.1, on the reverse strand, counting down.
CTCCCCTACTGTATTACCTCACACTCCCCCTACTGTATTACCTCACACTCCCCTACTGTATTACCTCACACTCCCCTACTGTATTACCTCACACTCCCCTACTGTATTACCTCACACTCCCCTACTGTATTACCTCACACTCCCCTACTGTATTACCTCACACTCCCCTACTGTATTACCTCACACTCCCCTACTGTATTACCTCACACTCCCCTACTGTATTACCTCACACTCCCCTACTGTATTACCTCACACTCCCCTACTGTATTACCTCACACTCCCCTACTGTATTACCTCACACTCCCCCTACTGTATTACCTCACACTCCCCCTACTGTATTACCTCACACTCCCCTTACTACTCACACTCCCCTTACTGTATTACCTCACACTCCCCCTACTGTATTACCTCACACTCCCCTTACTGTATTACCTCACACTCCCCTTACTGTATTACCTCACACTCCCCTACTGTATTACCTCACACTCCCCTACTGTATTACCTCACACTCCCCTTACTGTATTACCTCACACTCCCCTTACTGTATTACCTCACACTCCCCTACTGTATTACCTCACACTCCCCTACTGTATTACCTCACACTCCCCTACTGTATTACCTCACACTCCCCTACTGTATTACTCACACTCCCCTACTGTATTACCTCACACTCCCCCTACTGTATTACCTCACACTCCCCTTACTGTATTACCTCACACTCCCCCTACTGTATTACGCTGCACATCCCCATTAACTCACCCTTCTTCCAGCCTGGACAATAACAATAGAGATAAAACAAGATATACACAAAGCAATCGTTTTACTTCATAACTGTCAGCTAGCTATATATGAATCTTAATATAGATGTACATTTTTCGTGGGTAGCCTGCTAACAATTATTTGTGGCTATCTGGCTAGTTAACAGTAGACTTATTATGGGCTTGCGATCTACGGTACGAAATATTGTCATCAGGCAACATATGAGATGTGAATAGAAAACATTTCATTCCGAAGTCGGAGTGTATTTTCTCTCGCTTCAGCTCAAATAATGTCCACCATTGATTTCAAGAATGTTTTCGTGATTTTTTACGCGCTTGCGTCATATTTCTTTGCATACTATCCGTTGAAGTTTGCATCGATGTATGCTTCAACATATGTACAAACGGAGTATGCATTTGAGAAGTGCCCTCCGTGCTCCATTTTGATTTGGAATCATACTCCTACCCTCTCGTGCTCCAATTTGCTTGGTTTGAGCACGGTAGTATGCTCTGAGCAGGGTAGTATGCTCTGAGCAGGGTAGTATGCTCTGAGCAGGGTAGTGTGCTCTGAGCAGGGTAGTGTGCTCTGAGCAGGGTAGTATGCTCTGAGCAGGGTAGTATGCCCAGAGCACGGTAGTGTGCTCTGAGCAGGGTAGTATGCTCTGAGCAGGGTAGTATGCTCTGAACATGGTAGTATGCTCTGAGCAGGGTAGTATGCTCTGAGCAGGGTAGTGTGCTCTGAGCAGGGTAGTATGCTCTGAGCAGGGTAGTGTGCTCTGAGCAGGGTAGTATGCTCTGAGCAGGGTAGTATGCTCTGAGCAGGGTAGTATGCCCAGAGCATGGTGCTCTGAGCAGGGTAGTATGCTCTGA
>NC_056450.1:33859985-33867485 GCF_018296145.1 Oncorhynchus tshawytscha | reverse complement strand
GCAAAACATGACTTAGTACAAAACCCTTGTTGACAATCACAGAGGTCAGACGTTTCTCGTAGTTGGCCACCAGGTTTGCACACATCTCAGGAGGGATTTTGTCCCACTCCTCTTTGCAGATCTTCTCCAAATCATTAAGGTCTCGAGGCTGACGTTTGGCAACTCGAACCTTCAGCTCCCTCCACAGATTTTCTATGGGATTAAGGTCTGGAGACTGGCTAGGCCACTCCAGGACCTTAATGTGCTTCTTCTTGAGTCACTCCTTTGTTGCCTTGGCCGTGTGTTTTGGGTCATTGTCATGCTGGAATACCCATCCACGACCCATTTCCAATGCCCTGGCTGAGGGAAGGAGGTACTTGGCCCAATCCATCGTACCTTTGATGCATTGAAGTTGTCCTGTCCCCTTAGCAGAAAAACACCCCCAAAGCACAATGTTTCCACCTCCATGTTTGATGGTGGGGATGGTGTTCTTGGGGTCATAGGCAGCATTCTCCAAACACAGCGAGTTGAGTTGATGCCAAAGAGCTCCATTTTGGTCTCATCTGACCATAACACTTTAATCCAGTTGTCCTCTGAATCATTCAGATGTTCATTGGCAAACTTCAGATGGGCATGTATTTGTACTTTCTTGAGCAGGGGAACCTTGCAGGCGCTGCAGGTTTTCAGTCCTTCACGGCGCAGTGTGTTACCAATTGTTTTCTTGGTGACTATGGTCCCAGCTGCCTTGAGATCATTGACAAGATCCTCCCGTGTAGTTCTTGGCTGATTCCTCACCGTTCTCATGATCATTGCAACTCCCCGAGGTGAGATCTTGCATGGAGCCCCAGGCCGAGGGAGATTGACAGTTCTTTTGTGTTTCTTCCATTTGCGAATAATCGCACCAACTGTTGGCAACTTCTCACCAAACTGCTTGGCGATGGTCTTGTAGCCCATTCCAGCATTGTGTAGGTTTACAATCTTGTCCCTGACATCCTTGGAGAGCTCTTTGGTCTTGGCCATGGTGGAGAGTTTGGAATCTGATTGATTGATTGCTTCTGTGGACAGGTGTCTTTTATACAGGCAACAAACTGAGATTAGGAGCACTCCCTTTAAGAGTATGCTCCTAAGTTCAGCTCGTTACCTGTATAAAAGACACCTGGGGGACAGAAATCTTTCTGATTGAGAGGGGTCAAATACTTATTTCCCCCATTAAAATGCAAATCAATTTATAACATTTTTGACATGCGTTTTTCTACATTTTTTTGTTGTTATTCTGTCTCTCACTGTTCAAATAAACCTACCATTAAAATTATAGACTGATCATTTCTTTGTCAGTGGGCAAACGTACAAAATCAGCAGGGGATCAAATACTTTTTTCCCTCACTGTACATGTGATATTTCAGATTTTAATACATTTAAAAACAAATTAGCCAACATTTATAAAATTCTGTTTTGGCTTTGTCATTATGGGGTATTTGTTTAGATTGATTATTATTATTATGTATTTATTTTAATCAATTTTAGAGTAGGGCTGTAACGTAACAAATTGTGGAAAAGGTCAAGGAAGGGGTCTGAATACTATCTGAAGGCACTGTACCTCCATAGTTTTGTTTTGTTTTCTACACTCTGCCTGCAAATACGCTGGATGCTTCAGAATACATTGGAAGGATTGAACTATTCAATGATGAGTCACTTAGAAATGTCCTTGTTTTTGAAAGAAAAGCACATTTTTTGTCCATTAAAATAATGTCAAATTGATCAGAAATACAGTGTAGACGTTGTTAATGTTGTAAATGACTATTGTAGCTGGAACTGCATCGTTTTAATGGAATACCTACATAGGCGTACAGAGGCTCATTATCAGCAACCATCACTTCTGTGTTCCAATAGCAGGTTGTGTTATCTAATCCAAGTTTATAATTTTAAAAGGCAAATTGATCATTAGAAAACCCTTTTGCAATTATGTTAGCACAGCTGAAACTGTTGTTCTGATTAAAGATGCAATAAAACTGCCCTTCTTTAAACTAGTTGAGTATCTGGGGAATCAGCATTTGTGGGTTCGATTACCTGCTCAAAATGGCCAGAAACAAAGAGGTTTCTTCTGAAACTCGTCAGTCTATTCTTGTTCTGAGAAATTAAGGCTATTCCATGCGAGAAATTGCCAAAAAACTGAAGATCTCATACAACGCTGTGTACTACTCCCTTCACAGAGCAGTGCAAACTGTCTCTAACCAGAATAGAAAGAGGAGTGGGAGTCCCCGGTGCACAACTGAGCAAGATGACAAGTACATTAGAGTGTCTAGTTTGAGAAACAGACGATTCACAAGTTCTCAACTGGCAGCTTCATGAACTACTACCCGCACAACACCAGTCTCAATGTCTACAGTGAAGAGGCGACTCCAGGATGCTGTCCTTCGAGGCAGAGTTCCTCTGTCCAGTGTCTGTGTTATTTTGTCCATCTTAATCTTTTATTTTTATTGGCCAGTCTGACATATGGCTTTTTCTTTGCAACTTGAATTGCTGCAAAGAAACCACTACTAAAGGACACCAATAATAAGAAGAGACTTGCCTGGGCCAAGATGCACAATCAATGGGCATTAGACAGGTGGAAATCTGTCCTTTAGTCTGATGAGTCCAAATTTTAGTTTGTTGGTTCCAACCGCTGTGTCTTTGTGAGATGCAGAGTAGATGAACGGATGACCTCCTCATGTGTGGTTCCCACCATGAAGCATGGAGGAGGAGATGTGATGGTGTGTTGGTGCTTTGCTGGTGACACTGTCAGTGATTTATTTAGAATTCAAGGCACACATTACCAGCATGGCTACCACAGCATTATGCAGCGAAACACCATCCCATCTGGTTTGCACTTAGTGGGACTATAATTTGTTTTTCAACAGGACAATGACACAAAACACACTTACGGGCTATGACCTGGTCTTCACAATCACCTGCCCTCAACCCAATTGAGATGGTTTGGGATGAGTTGGACCGCAAAGTGTAGGAAAAGCCACTTACAAGTGCTCAGCATATGTGGGAACTCCTTCAAGACTTTTGGAAAAGCATTCCAGGTGAGAGAATGCCAAGGGTGTGTAAAGCTGTCATTAAGGCAAAGGGTAGTGTCATGTCTTTGGCATCATTAAAGATGAAGACTGTTATTTTATCAAATCAATTCTCTGTAATTATTATTATGTGACTAAACTAATCATGTAAATTGAATTAACCAGGAAGTCTGGGTACCGTGGAAAATCTTCAGATTACAAAGTTATAATTTTCCAAATATAACTCTTCCGATATTTTAATATCTGATCAATTAGTCTATGAATCTATGAATTCATTATTCTTTACCTTCAGTCTCATCTGAATTTCGTAAATTGTTGGTTATCTGCATGAACCCAGCTTTTACTATAAATCATCCATGCACCAATTGGCTTAATCATTTATTTACTAACTAAATAAATAATCACAGAAATGCATAAACAAACAAACAGTAGATATTGGTTACTAAAAATGAAAGGGAAGATTCCCTAGTGGGCTACACCGATATGACGGCTTGGTGGACAAAGTGAAGGGGGTGTGGACAGAGAAAGAGCGGGATCCTTTGCTAATCCTTTGCACATGAACGGCTGCTCATTCAAGAATAATTGCAAGTACATATTTACAGTGTATGTCATTGTTGTCTTCCCTGTTGGAATCCGTTCCGTCTGCTGGAGAGTTCATCTGAGTCGCTCTCTCTCTTTCCCTGAAGTTCAAAGTCTTTTGTGGTTAGAATAGCTACTCCAGAGTACCATTCAGAAATATTCTCATAGAATAGATGTTTCGGTGGTTGTCGGTATTCACATCCTAGGTTTACATAATTTCTAGCTGCAGACTAGTAATTAGTATCTAATATTTGCTCTTATTTTGTAGGGATCGATAGTCTCAGAGTTGAACCATTTCCAGCCGTTTAGCCAATGCTCCACGTGGTATGGTTAGGAATTCAACAACCATTACAACCTTAGCTTACACTGAGGTTTTTGTGGTCTTAACTATTCGCAATCACAGCTAACGCTGTGGGTTTGATTAGTCTTAAGAGGATTTTCTTAGGAGGGGCTTTTATTCCTAACAGTAGAAGAGGGTGGTTCCATGACACCAGATCATGTCTGTGCTCATGGGGGAGTGGCCACTGACTAGTTAAACTTTACAGTAAATACAATTCTCTCAAAATTAAAGGTTAACATCCCATTACATAATTTCACAAATAGTTTAATCTTTACTCATTCATTTTATACAAGAATTAGATGCAAACACCATAATTGAGAAATGTACACATTCCAAGATATAGTTATGTGTGTTTCCTGTCCTTCATGAGATCACCAAATCAAACACACTTGACATAACTGTCCCTTAAGTGTCCACCGACCCTTCCCACATTCTCACAAGTGGACTTAAAGTTTAATTTTCTCATTTTGGGGATTTAGGAGTTTGGCCACGTGAAATCCTTTGTTCACTCTGTGGTCTCTCTGTCTGCATGAAAAGGGGGAGAGAGTCTCCGCCAGGAATTTACGAGATAACAGAACCTGGGTGTAGGAGAGAGGGGTAAGCCACGATCTACACCCAGAAAGGGCCACGTCATGACAATGGTTACTTTGAAGAATCTCAACTATATTTTGATTTAAAACTATGATTCCTTATGTGTTATTTCATAGTTTTGATGTCTTCAATATTATTCTACAATGTTGAAAATAGTACAAATAAAGAAACACCCTTGAATGAGTAGGTGTGTTCAAACATTTGACTGGTACTGTCAACGTACCAACGACCTTCCTTATGCCTTATCTGAAACTCTACTGTATTTGCAGATTATACTACAATTTATACAGCAAGACAATCGGTTCAACAGGTACAGCAAGCTCTACAAGTAGATCTGGGAAATATTAGGGAGTGGGTTTGCTGGAACAAACTTATATTGAATGCCAAGAAAACCACCAGGAAAAGGCCAACACAGCATGGGATGCGATTAAGCATGCGGGGAGTACAAATTGAGGAAGTGGCAGATACCAAACTACCAGGGCTGCAGCTAGACAACTGCTTATCATGGTCGACTCAAATAACTCATCTATGTATTAAACGAAGCATGATTAGAAGGATGTCTCCCGGGAAATATTCTCAAACAAACAACCCAAGCATTAATTGGGAGTCAGGTGAACTACTGTTCTGTGGTCTGGGGACATGCATCAGCAAGTCAAATTAGAAGGCTGCAGATTGAACAGAACATAGCAGCAAGTATTGTTTTAAGGTGGAGATAAGGTTCTTCTGTTGTAGTCATGGTCAATGCTCTTGGGTGGTCATCAATCAACAAGAGCATTGAAAAAAAAATGCTTATATTATTTCACAATGTGCACCATTTATAATGGCCAAACTACATCCACAACAGTATTCAGGAGGTAAGAGACACTAGGAATAGATTGTCCACCATCTATGTGTTATCCAGACAGAAAAGAGAAATAGGCAAAATAACATTTTGATTCAGAGCAATAAAGAAGTTGAATAATTTATCTGAGCAAACCAGAAACCTTTCAATATATACATTCAAACAATAGTTTTGAACCATTTAGATGTAATACATTGAAGGTTGTGCAGGACTATGGCAGATGAAGAAACCCATCCATCATTCCATCCATCAGTATGTATCTGGTCAAGATGTTAGTGTATTATGTCTGTTGTTTGTAAGAGTGTGCTATATTTGAAAATGTGATTGTATTATAACGTGTAAGGACTATTGGAAGATTAGTCCAAATGAGGAATAAAATAGATCCTAATAAAATAAACAAATACATTCCCTAACCCCACCTTTTCTCACCTTACCCCACCTTTTCTCACCTTACCCCACCTCACCTTACCCCAACTTTTCTCACCTTACCCCACCTTTTCTCACCTTACCCCACCTTTTCTCACCTTACCCCACCTCACCTTACCCAACCTTTTCTCACCTTACCCCACCTCACCTTACCCCACCTTTTCTCACCTTACCTCACCTCACTTTACCCCACCTCACCTCACCTTTTCTCACCTTAACTCACCTCACATTACCCCACCTTTTCTCACCTTACCCCACCTTTTCTCACCTTACCCCACCTCACCTCACCTTTTCTCACCTTACCCCGCCTTATCTCACCTTACCCCATCTTATCTCACCTTACCCCACCTCACCTCACCTTACCCCACCTCACCTCACCTTTTCTCACCTTACCCCACCTTTTCTCACCTTACCCCACCTTATCTCACCTTACCCCACCTCACCTCACCGTTTCTCACCTTACCCCACCTATTCTCACCTTACCCCACCTCACTTTACCCCACCTAACCTAACCTCACTTTACCCCACCTTATCTCACTTTATCTCACCTTATCTCACCTTACCCCACCTTACCTTACCCAACCTCACCTTATCCCAACCACCTCAACTTACCCCACCTTATCTCACCTTACCCCATCTTATCTCACCTTACCCCAACTACCTCAATTTACCCCACCTTATCTCACCTAGCTTTATTTTTTATTTTTATTTCACCTTTATTTAACCAGGTAGGCAAGTTGAGAACATGTTCTCATTTACAATTGCGACCTGGCCAAGATAAAGCAAAGCAGTTCGACACATACAACAACACAGAGTTACACATGGAATGAACAAAACATACAGTCAATAATACAGTATAAACAAGTCTATATACAATGTGAGCAAATGAGGTGAGATAAGGGAGGTAAAGGCAAAAAAATGCCATGGTAGCAAAGTAAATACAATATAGCAAGTAAAACACTGGAATGGTTGATTTGCAGTGGAAGAATGTGCAAAGTAGAGATAGAAATAATGGGGTGCAAAGGAGCAAAATAAATAAAAATAAATAAATAAATACAGTAGGGGAAGGGGTAGTTGTTTGGGCTAAATTATAGATGGGCTGTGTACAGGTGCAGTAATCTGTGAGCTGCTCTGACAGCTGGTGCCTAAAGCTAGTGAGGGAGATAAGTGTTTCCAGTGTCAGAGATTTTTGTAGTTAATTCTAGTCATTGGAAGCAGAGAACTGGAAGGAGAGGCGGCCAAAGGAAGAATTGGCTTTATGGGTGACCAGAGAGATATACCTGCTTGAGCGCGTGCTACAGGTGGGTGCTGCTATGGTGACCAGCGAGCTGAGATAAGGGGGGACTTTACCTAGCAGGGTCTTGTAGATGACCTGGAGCCAGTGGGTTTGGCAACGAGTATGAATCGAGGGCCAGCCAACGAGAGCGTACAGGTCGCAGTGGTGGGTAGTATATGGGGCTTTGGTGACAAAACGGTTGGCAGCATGTTTTGTATGTTTAGTGGGTAGTATATGTTTGGCAGCATGAGTGAAGGATGCTCTGTTGCAAAATAGGAAGCCAATTCTAGATTTAACTTTGGATTGGAGATGTTTGATGAGAGTCTGGAAGGAGAGTTTACAGTCTAACCAGACACCTAGGTATTTGTAGTTGTCCACATATTCTAAGTCAGAGCCGTCCAGAGTAGTG
>NC_056450.1:33804985-33854985 GCF_018296145.1 Oncorhynchus tshawytscha | reverse complement strand
CTCAATGGATACAGTGTCTTCAGTATCCATCCCCCTTGACTTGTTCCATATTTTGATGTGTTACAGCCTGAATTCAAAATGGATTCAATATATTTTTTCCAGCTACACTCAATACCCCATAATAAAAACTGAAAACAGGTTTTTCTGAATTTTTTCACATGTACATAAGTAAATGAGTCAATACATGTTAGAATCACCTTGATTTCAGCTGTGAGTCTTTCAGGGTAAGTCTCTGAGAGCTTTGCACAATTGGATTGTACAATATTTGTACATTATTCTTATTCTGTCAAGTTGGTTGTTGATCAGACAGCTATTTTCAAGTCTTGCCATAGATTTTCAAGCCGATTTAAGTCAAAAATGTAACCAGGCCACTCAGGAACATTCAATGTCATCTTGGTAAGCAACTCCAGTATATATTTTGGCCTTGTGTTTTAGGTTAAGGTTTTGTCTCCCAGTGTCTGTTGGAAAGCAGACTAAACAAGTTTTTCCTCCAGGATTTTGCCTGTGCTTAGCTCGATTGTGTCTTTTTTTCCTAACAAATTCCCTAGTCCATGACGATTGCAAGCATACTCATAACAAGATGCAGCCACCAACATGCTTGAAAATATTAAGTGATACTCAGTGACGTGTTGTTTTCGACCCAAATATAACACTTAAAGTTCATTTCTTTGCCACATATGTTTGCAGTTTTACTTGAGTGCCTTATTGCAAACGGGATGCATGTTTTGGAATATTTGTGTTCTGTACAGGCTTCCTCCTTTTCACTCTGTCATTTACGTGAGTATTGTGGAGTAACTACAATGTTGCTGATCCATCCTCACTGTTCTCCAATCACCGCCATTAAACTCTGTATCTGTTTTAAAGGCACCATTGGCCTGGACCATGGACCTTCCTCTCCAGGAACTGAGTTAGGAAGGACACCTCTATCTTTGTAGTGACTGGGTGTATTGATACACCATCCAAAGTGTAATTAATAACTTCATCATGCTCAAAGGGATATTCAATGTCTGGTTTTTTGTATTTTTGTTAGGGTTAGGAGGTAGGGTTAGGTTCAGGGTCAGGAGCTTGGTTCAGGGTTAGGAAAAATAGGATTTTGAATGGGACTGAATTGTATGTCCCCACAAGGTTAGTTATACAAGACTGTGTGTGTTGTAATATATATATATATATATATATATATATACAGTGCCTTGCGAAAGTATTCGGCCCCCTTGAACTTTGCGACCTTTTGCCACATTTCAGGCTTCAAACATAAAGATATATATGGGACACAATCATGAAGTGGAACGGCATTTATTGGATATTTCAAACTTTTTAACAAATCAAAAACTGAAAAATTGGGCGTGCAATATTATTCAGCCCCCTTAAGTTAATACTTTGTAGCGCCACCTTTTGCTGCGATTACAGCTGTAAGTCGCTTGGGGTATGTCTCTATCAGTTTTGCACATCGAGAGACTGACATTTTTTCCCATTCCTCCTTGCAAAACAGCTTGAGCTCAGTGAGGTTGGATGGAGAGCATTTGTGAACAGCAGTTTTCAGTTCTTTCCACAGATTCTCGATTGGATTCAGGTCTGGACTTTGACTTGGCCATTCTAACACCTGGATATGTTTATTTTTGAACCATTCCATTGTAGATTTTGCTTTATGTTTTGGATCATTGTCTTGTTGGAAGACAAATCTCCGTCCCAGTCTCAGGTCTTTTGCAGACTCCATCAGGTTTTCTTCCAGAATGGTCCTGTATTTGGCTCCATCCATCTTCCCATCAATTTTAACCATCTTCCCTGTCCCTGTTGAAGAAAAGCAGGCCCAAACCATGATGATGCCACCACCATGTTTGACAGTGGAGATGGTGTGTTCAGGGTGATGAGCTGTGTTGCTTTTACGCCAAACATAACGTTTTGCATTGTTGCCAAAAAGCTCAATTTTGGTTTCATCTGACCAGAGCACCTTCTTCCACATGTTTGGTGTGTCTCCCAGGTGGCTTGTGGCAAACTTTAAACAATACTTTTTATGGATATCTTTAAGAAATGGCTTTCTTCTTGCCACTCTTCCATAAAGGCCAGATTTATGCAATATACGACTGATTGTTGTCCTATGGACAGAGTCTCCCACCTCAGCTGTAGATCTCTGCAGTTCATCCAGAGTGATCATGGGCCTCTTGGCTGCATCTCTGATCAGTCTTCTCCTTGTATGAGCTGAAAGTTTAGAGGGACGGCCAAGTCTTGGTAGATTTGCAGTGGTCTGATACTCCTTCCATTTCAATATTATCGCTTGCACAGTGCTCCTTGGGATGTTTAAAGCTTGGGAAATCTTTTTGTATCCAAATCCGGCTTTAAACTTCTTCACAACAGTATCTCGGACCTGCCTGGTGTGATCCTTGTTCTTCATGATGCTCTCTGCGCTTTTAACGGACCTCTGAGACTATCACAGTGCAGGTGCATTTATACGGAGACTTGATTACACACAGGTGGATTGTATTTATTATCATTAGTCATTTAGGTCAACATTGGATCATTCAGAGATCCTCACTGAACTTCTGGAGAGAGTTTGCTGCACTGAAAGTAAAGGGGCTGAATAATTTTGCACGCCCAATTTTTCAGTTTTTGATTTGTTAAAAAGTTTGAAATATCCAATAAATGACGTTCCACTTCATGATTGTATCCCACTTGTTGTTGATTCTTCACAAAAAACACAGTTTTATATCTTTATGTTTGAAGCCTGAAATGTGGCAAAAGGTCGCAAAGTTCAAGGGGGCCGAATACTTTCGCAAGGCACTGTATATGTGTGTGTGTGTGTGTGTGTGTGTGTGTGTGTGTGTGTGTGTGTGTGTGTGTGTGTGTGTGTGTGTGTGTGTGTGTGTGTGTGTGAATGTGTGTTTATATACTGTATGTGTGTGTGTATATGTGAATGTGTGTGTATATATGTGTGTGTCTGACAGAAGCAGCTTGGGGGCTATCAGGTGTGCTGTCTGGATAGTCTCCCATTGATAAGAGTGTCTCTGGCATTATATGTACTAAGAAATCATTTAAGGTGTACATTATACATGGGAAGGTTTAACACCAGGTGGGCTGCAGCGTTCTGGATAACTTGCAGGGTTTGCATGGCACAAGCAGGGAGCCCAACCAACAGTTGCAGTAGTCCAGATGGGAGATGACAAGCGCCTGTATTAGAACCTGCACCTTTTCCTCCGTGAGGTAGGGTCGTACTCTATGGATACTAGTCACTGCTTTGATGTTTGCAGAGAACGACAGGGTGTTTTCCAGGGTTACGCCAAGGTTCTTTGTACTCTGGGAGGGGGACACCATGGAGTTGTCAACCGTGATGTGTAGGTCTTTGAGCAGACAGGCCTTCCCTGGGAGGAAGAGCAGCACCATCTTGTCGAGGTTGAGCTTGGGGTGGTGGGCCAACATCCAAACTGAGATATCTGGCAGGCACACATAAATCTGTGTCACCACCTGGGTGTCAGAAGGGGGGAAGGAGAAAAGTAATTGAGTGTCATCCTCATAGGAATGATAGGAGAGACCATGTAAGGATATGATGTAGCCGAGTGACTTGGTGTATAGAGAGAAGAGGAGAGGGCTTAGAACCGAGCCCTGAGGGACACCGGTAGTGAGAGTACATGGTGCAGAAACAGATCCTCTCCACGTCACCTGGTAGGAGCGGCCTGCCAGGTAGAATGCAATCCAATAGTGTGGAGAGACTGAGACGCCCAGCCCTGAGAGGGTGGAGAGGAGGATCTGATGGTTCATGGGGTCAAAGGCAGTGGATAGATCTAGGAGGATGAGAACAGAGGAGAGAGAGTCAGATTTGGCAGAGAGGAGACCCTCCATGACACAGAGGAGAGAGAGAGTCAGCTTTGGCAGTGTGGAGACCCTCCATGACACAGAGGAGAGAGAGAGTCAGCTTTGGCAGTGTGGAGAACCTCCATGACACAGAGGAGAGAGAGTCAGCTATAGCAGTTTGGAGACCCTCCATGACACAGAGGAGAGAGAGTCAGCTATAGCAGTGTGGAGACCCTCCATGACACAGAGAAGAGCCGTCTCGATTAGGGTTTTGAGAGAGATAGCAAGAGAGTTGATCAGACACCGCACACTTAAGTGTTTTAGAAAGAAAGAAAGAAAGAAAGAAAGAAAGAAAGAAAGAAAGAAAGAAAGAAAGAAAGAAAGAAAGAAAGAAAGAAAGAAAGAAAGAAAGAAGGGATACTGGTCAGTCGTTTTTGACGTCAGAGCAGTTAAGTGTTGGTTTTTTGAGGAGGGGAGAAACTCAGGGGGGGTGGTGGAGGATAAAGGAAGGAAATTTCCTCGGGCTAGAAGCAGAAGCTTGAAATTTTGAGTGATAGAAAGTGGTTTTAGAAGCAGGTACAGAGGAAGAGAAGGTAGAGTGAGTGAAAGGATGATAGGTCCTCCTGAAGTTTAGTTTTCCTCGCTCAGCTGCATGCAGCCCTGATCTGTAAGTTCACAATGAGTCACTCAGCCACAGAGCGGGACGGCCCAGCCGGCCAGGAGGAAAGGGGACATAGCGAGTCATAGGATGCGGAAAGAGAGGAGAGTAGGGTCGAAGAGGCAGAATCAGGAGACAGGAAGAAGAAGGATTTAAAAGAGTAGAGAGTAGTGGGAGAGAGAAGGCGAAGTCATGTGCCGTCACACTCTATCTGGGTAGGGGCTGAGTGGCTAGGGTTGGAGGAAAGAGAGACAGAAAAGTAAACAAAGTAGTGATCAGAGACATGGAGGGGGTTTGCAGTGTGATTAGTAGGCAAACAGCCTCTAGTAAAGATGAGGTCAAGCGTATTGCCTGCCTTGTGAGTGGGAGGGGACTGGGAAAGGGTGAGGTCAAAGAGGGGAAAGAGAGAGTTGGAAAGAAATGAATCGAAGGCAGACATCGGGACGAAGAGCGGTGAGCCATCGTCAGGAAATGGGCTTATCAAGGTGTCAAGGTCATTGAGGAACTCTCTAAGGGCACCTAATGGGTGATAGATGACAACAATGTTAAGATGGAACAAGAGACAGTGACAGCACGGAACTCAAATGAGGCGATGGACAGATGAGAGAAAAGAGAAGAATGGGACTGAAGGGCAGCATAGGCTGAGATGAACTCTTGAGTTTATGACTGCAGATCAGCACTTCCAAATGCTGCCAGAGACCATGAATTCCACATGGGTTGTACACTAAATTAGAAGGATTGCATCCAGGGGTGGGTAGCGTCTGCAAAGCCTACAGGGAGAGGAGTGAACAGGTATAGAAAACACACACATAGTTGCCAAAGCTACAAAACAGCTAGATGAGATCATCTGAAAATAACTAGGTAAGATACTCCAGTGACAGAGTGGTGTGGAGCCTTCCTCACTTTCCTTCCTTGATTAACTGCACAAAAACTCGGCAGAACTGTCTTAGCTTTGCCACGAGACCGCCGCTGACACGACCCCCGCTGACACGAGACTGAAGTACTAATACTAATTGATAATACTAATTGATAATACTAATTGATAATACTAATTGCAAAGAGGAAGAGCACACATTCCGGTACAACAACAGTCACAAATTACCCTGCCCCTTGATCCTGGTTGATGTGTAAACAATCAGCTGTAAGTTATGAGCAGTCAGCAGTTCACACATCAAGTAGGACAATGGGAAGACAGACAGCATTTAAAGTAGATGGCCCTAGTTATCAAAAAGACTAGACAACAACAGATAAAGACTACAATTATACTTATCACTCCAGGAGATATCAGGAGTCCTCTAGCTATAGAATAAAGTGCTGCCAAGGGTATGTCCAACACGTACAGTTCCCCTAACCAACCACCAAACTCAACAATAGAGCAGTAAAACTGGCCTCTTCTCCTCCTTTCATCTCCTTCACCTGCACTAATGTACGATATATTTGGCTTTCACCTATCCTTGGTTTTAAGACCACTAAAGGAGACGAGTAGAGGTTAGGGAGAAGGGAGGGAGGATAGGTAAGAGTGGAGAGGAAGCCACTTTAGTCTATTGGAATGCTTATACTATAGAACACATGCACTATAGATAATCATCTTATCCCATTACCACCTGCTACTGACCTCTTCTAGTTGTTTAATAATGTTCTTATAGTTCTCTAATTCATGTGTGATTGGGGAAACTCCGCAAGACACTCCTTTGTGTGCTTGTGTCTGTGTGTGTGTGTGTCTAGGGGACTTCCAAATAGAAGTAGAGGTGCTAGAATCACACGCCTGTTCCCTCAGACAAGCACCATTGCATGTTTCAAGCATGCTGTTCAAACATGACCCAAGCTAACACACAATGGGATATCCCCACTATTACACACACCACTTCTAATATAAATATCTCTCACTCAATATGGCCTCCTGCACTATTTAATCGAGACATTGTTTATAGACCTGACATGCAGCATAACGCGGTAGCTTGCTACAAGAAACTTCTCAGACTCTTAAGTCAGAAAGAAGAAGGCCAGCAGTGAAACTATGAATACGACTGCTCGGAAATCTTGTTAAGCAGAGAATAACAAAATAACTCATAAATCTGGGCCAAATGGCTGGAAATGCCCCTTAAAATGAAACCTTTACATGTGTAAAAGGGATAGCACACTGTGTGCAAAGTGAAATGGAAAGCTGAACGTAAAGCTATAGGCTGGAAAATGTTCAAACTGTCTTTAGGGTTAAAGACAAGCTGTATAAATAGCAGACTATTGTCCTCTCTCTCTCTCTCTCTCTCGCTCCCCTCTGCCTCCCTCTGCTCGCTCTCTCTCTGTATCTCTCTCTCTCTCCCTCTGTCTCTCTTGCTCTTTCTCTCTCTCTCACTCTCTCTCTCGCTCCCCCTCTGCCTCTCTCTCTCTCTCTCTCTCTCTCTCGCTCCCCTCTGCCTCTCTCTCTCTCTCTCTCTCTCCCCCTCTGCCTCTCCTCTCTCTCTCTCTCTCTCGCTTCCCCTCTGCCTCTCTCTCTCTCTCTCTCTCTCTCTCCTCTCTCTCTCTCTCTCTCTCTCTCGCTTCCCCTCTGCCTCTCTCTCTCTCTCTCTCTCTCTTCCCCTCTGCCTCTCTCTCTCTCTCTCTCTCTCTTCCCCTCTGCCTCTCTCTCTCTCTCTCTCTCTCTCCCTTCCCCTCTGCCTCTCTCTCTCTCTCTCTCTCTCTCTCCCCTCTCCCTCTGCCTCTCTCTCTCTCGCTCCCCCTCTGCCTCTCCTCTCTCGCTCTCTGCCTCTCTCTCTCTCTCTCTCGCTCCCCCTCTTTTTCTCCCCTGTCTCTCTCTCTCTCTCCCTCCCCCTCTGCCTCCCTCTCTCTCACTCTCTCTCTGTATCTATCTCTCTCTCTCCCTCTGTCTCTCTCTCTTTAATTCTCTCTCTCGTGTCCAACACACTCTCATCAGAAACCGCAAACACACTCATTCCCGGCTGCATTGACAGAGGTCATCCCAATCAATTTTCCTCATGTCTGACCTTTGACCTATAGTGGAAGTTCCGCAGAGGTCACCATAGGGTGTGTATGTGTGTGTGAGAGGTCAGATTAGGGTCCCTGAGATGAAACTGTTTTTCCTCCAAACACAGTGCCCCACTCTGCCTTTTATCTCTATCTTTTATCTGAACGTGATTAATTACACTATTTATTTTTCCTCACTACCTCTTCCTCCCATCACCCACTTCTCCTCTCCTTCTTCCCTTGTCTTTCCTCTTCTACCTTTCCTCTCCTCCACCCCACGTTTCCTACTCCCCAACTTCTTATTCCTTACCCCTCTGCTCCCTTATTCCTCCTCCTCTCCCATCCTCTGCTCCAAATTTCCTCCCTCCCTTCTGTTTTTCTATTCTCCTCCCCTCATAGCTGGGTATCTGACCATGGCTAGCGATGCTGTGTAGCGCTCAGTCCAGAGGTGAGCTCGTTCCCGGCTGCTTTGACAGAGGTCATCCCAATCTATTTTCCTCATGTCTGACCTTTGACCTATAGTGGACGTTCCGCAGAAGTCACCATAGGGCTTGTGTGCGTTTGTATGCATTTGTGTGTGTGATTGATGATGAAGAGGGTCTGGTCAAACACCCCAGAGACACAACGCTTTCCAAGGCTGTCAGATGGAGAGATACTCTCAAAGCCATTATAAACACAAACACACCTTTTTTTCCATGACCAAACCATATCTCAGCTCTTGCGTCTCATTATTGCATCATTATTCATGTAGCTGACAGACACCTTTATTTATCTTATCAGGCCATCCAAGTTGGCATCCACCACCTGTTTTTACCTCACTTCAGTTTGACGGGCATGTTGTGTCCATGTTGTTCTGATTTAGCCACAGCTATAGCGCTGCCAGGGACTTGGCACCGTGCCTCTGTAAGGAAATAGAGAACAGCCATAAAGTGTTTATCAGAGTTAGAATTACAAGGCCTCTCTCTGGTTGTTGTTCCGTATTCTCCCCCTCGACAGGCTGCCTGCTCTGTAAGAAGTAGCACATGGTATTTAGCCCTGACTGGGTGTGTGTGTGTGTGTGTGTGGGTGCGTGTGTGTGGTTGCGTGTGTGTGTTCGTTTAGCCTGGCTACGTTGGCGAAAGAGCTTGGCTGTGTTTACCCCGCCTGTCACAGGCACTCACTGGGGATAGATGCTTCTAATTGATTGACCTTAGCATGTGGACGCAGACTGTAGCTGAAGCTATTAGTATTTAGCATAGCATAGTCTAGCATATCCCTAGCCTTAGCCTAGCTTTTGCCATAGCCTAGCCATGGCCTAGCAAAGCCATTGTGATTGAGAGGAGAACAGTCATAACTCCTGACAGGTAATGCAGTTAAGGCAGGTGTGTCTAAAGGTGTGCCTGCGTGCCTCAAGACCTTAATTAGCCCACTGAGCTAAACTCTAGGCTATAGCTCTGGGAGCCAACACAAGTCTTCAGGTACCGGAGAAGTTCTCTCATCAAGTGAGCATGGCTCAGTGAACCAGCTCTACTACAGTACTCTGCTGCTGGCTTGCCTGTCTGCAAAGACGTCATGGTGTTTGTCTGTGTGTGTTAGCCTCACTGTTCCCAGGGCTCTGTCTGGCTAGACTCAGGCCTGAGGAAACCTCTGTAAGATTCATTACTGCCTCCTGACTACATCACAAAGAGGGAAAAAGTCCATTGATATCATACAGTAGAACACAGCTACAGCCTGGGTGAACAAGCTAAACATGCTAGCTTTGATTATAACTGTCTGTGAGACTTGCAGGGAGACACGGTACAACTAAGTATAGGAAGGCCTGACCTTTGGTATTCAGATCTGGATTTAGTTGAGTTCTCCAGAAAATACACAATGCACGAAGAAAATGTTATGCAAATTGCATTTGACTGATTGTTTTATTCTCTCCAACAGGACGATGAGGAGGGCATCTGGGCATGACCGTCGCCATGGGAACTGAAGCTCCAATCAAGAGAGGTGAGTGACTGCGATGTTCTTCCTTTCAACTTCTCCAGCATCACCCTCCTCCCTTTATCACCCTCATCCCTTCATCATCCTCCTCTCTTCATCACCCTCCTCTCTTCAACACCCTCCTCTCTTCAACACCCTCCTCTCTTCATCACCCTCCCTTCTTCATCACCCTCCTCTCTTCATCACCCTCCTCTCTTTATCACCCTCCTCTCTTCATCACCCTCCTCTCTTCATCATCCTCCTCTCTTCATCATCCTCCCTTCTTCATCACCCTCCTCTATTCATCATTTATCTGGGTTATCTGCCCCTGGGTTATCTGCCCCTGGGTTATCTGCTCCTAGGATATCTACCCCTGGGGTATCTGCCCCTGGGTTATCTGCCCCTGGGTTATCTGCCCCTGGGATATCTGCCCCTGGGGTATCTGCCCCTGGGATATCTGCCCCTTAGATATCTGCCCCTGGGATATCTGCCCCTGGGTTATCTGCCCCTGGGTTATCTGCCCCTGGGATATCTGCCCCTGGGATATCTGCCCCTGGGTTATCTGCCCCTGGGATATCTGCCCCTGGGATATCTGCCCCTGGGATATCTGCCCCTGGGATATCTGCCCCTGGGGTATCTGTGTAACTAACACAAATCAGGGACATTGAGGTGCATGGTGCCAAATCACAAGCTAGCTAGAATTGAGATTCATAAGCACAGCACCTACTGTACGTTGTGGTTGTGACCATAATTCCCGCTGGGTAGCCTAGTGGTTAGAGCGTTGGACAAGTAACCGGAAGATTGCGAGTTCAAACCCCCGAGCTGACAAGGTACAAATCTGTCGTTCTGCCCCTGAACAGGCAGTTAACCCACTGTTCCTAGGGCGTCATTGAAAATAAGAATTTGTTCTTAACTGACTTGCCTGGTTAAATAAAGGTAAAATTTAAAAAATTAAAAATAAATGATTGTTCAGCTCTGACTGAGGGGAATGTACTGCAATTACAAGCAACTCTTTTTTTATTGTCCCTCATGACTTTCAGAGGACTATAACCGTGTGTGTGCATGTGTGTGTGCATGTGTGTGTGCATGTGTGTGTGCATGTGTGTGTGCATGTGTGCGTAGAAATGTGTGTCTGTGCTTGTTTTGTAGTGGTTGTCTGTAATGAAGTTTCTTTACAGCCCCTTCTGATTTTAGTGGTCCTAAATTGATGGAGTTGACATGAAGGTTTACTGTTCTGCAGCTATGTAGCGACTGCGGTTGATGTACAGTATATCTACTGAGCCTGCTGTATGTGTGTTACTTCGTGGTATTAATCCTAACTGCGTTCACCAGCCGACCAGACTAAAGTAGGGCTCTGAGGTGATAAAAACGACAGGAGTGAGAAAAACCAGAGATGGACAAGTTTCTCCCCACTTCTCTCTCTCTCTTTCCTTTCTCTTGCTCTCTCTCTTTCCTTTCTCTTGTTCTCTCTCTCTCTTCTCTCTCTCTCTCTCTCTCTTTCCTTTCTCTGTGTCTCTCTCTCTTTCCTTTCTCTTGTTCTCTCTCTCTCTCTTCTCTCTCTCTCTCCTCTCTGTGTCTCTTGTTCTCTCTCTCTCTCTCTCTCTCTCTCCTCTCTCTGTGTCTCTCTCTCTCTCTCCTATCTCTCTTCTTCTCTCTCTCTCTTCTCTCTCTCTCTCTCTCTCTCTGTCTCTCTCTCTTTCCTTTCTCTCTCTCTCTCTCTCTCTCTTTCCTTTCTCTTGTTCTCTCTCTCTCTTCTCTCTCTCTCTCTCTCCTCCTCTCTCTCTTCTCTCTCTCTGTGTCTCTCTCTCTTTTCCCTCTCTGTCTCTCTCTCTCTCTCTCTCTCTCTCTCTCTCTGTCTTTCTCTCTCTGTCTCTCTCTCTCTCTGTCTCTCTCTCTTTCCTTTCTCTTGTCTCTCTCTCTCTCTCTCTCTCTCTCTCTCTCTCTCTCTCCTATCTCTCTCTCTCCTCTCTCTGTCTCTCTCTCCCTTTCCCCTCTCTGTGTGTGTCTCTCTCTCTCTCTCTCTCTCTCTCTCTCGATCTATCCCCTCTCTCTCTTTTCTAATCACACACATGCAGGCCAGTAAAGTTTTACCGTGGTACTCCACCCTGGTGTGTGGGGTTGGTTAATTAGAAAGGTGCACAGCCCAGTCATGAAGATTTGTATTTTTAGCTGAAAAAGCATTAAGTGAAGAATGTTACTCTTTTATATCAGAGCCCCCAAGAGACCAAAAAATACCTTGCTACTCTTTTATATCAGAGCCCCCAGGAGACCAAAAAATACGTTGTTACTCTTTTATATCAGAGCTCCCAAGAGACAAAAAATACCTTGTTACTCTTTTATATCAGAGCCCCCAAGAGACCAAAAAATACCATGTTACTCTTTTATATCAGAGCCCCCAAGAGACCAAAAAATACCTTGTTACTGTTTTATATCAGAGCCCCCCCATAGACCAAAAAAAGACCTTGGCTTTATAATGGGATTGTGTGCATACCTGGTGTGTGTGCATACCTGGTGTGTGTAGGGGTGTGTGTGTGTGCATACCTAGTGTGTATGTGTTACTGTGGTGAAAACGGTGTGTAGGACCAGACTACATAATTCACTCCATGTGTTCAGAGAATGCGGCAGTGTCAAGATTCACCTAAAGAAAACGACTTCTCTCTCCCTCCACCTTTCTCTCTCTCCCTCCACCTTTTTCTCTCTCCCTCCATCTTTTTCTCTCCCCTTCTCTCTCCCTCCATCTTTCTCTCTCTCCCCTTATGTCTCACTCCATCTTTCTCTCTATCCCTCCATCTTTCTCTCTCTCCCCTTCTGTCTCCCTCCACCTTTATCTCTCTCCATCTTTCTCTCTCTCCCCTTATCTCTCCCTCCACCTTTCTCTCTCTCCCCTTCTCTCTCCCTCCACCTTTTTCTCTCTCCCTCCATCTTTTTCTCTCCCCTTCTCTCTCCCTCCATCTTTCTCTCTCTCCCCTTATGTCTCACTCCATCTTTCTCTCTATCCCTCCATCTTTCTCTCTCTCCCCTTATCTCTCCCTCCACCTTTCTCTCTCTCTTTCTCTTCTCCCTCTCTCCTCCACCTTTCTCTCTCTCCCCTTCTCTCTCCTCCATCTTTCTCTCTCTCCCCTTCTCTCTCTCTCCACCTTTCTCTCTCTCCCCTTCTCTCTCCCTCCACCTTTCTCTCTCTCCCCTTCTCTCTCTCTCTACCTTTCTCTCTCTCCCCTTCTCTCTCCCTCCATCTTTCTCTCTCTCCCCTTCTCTCTCACCACCTTTCTTTCTCTCCCCTTCTCTCTCCCTCCATCTTTCTCTCTCCCCGTCTCTCTCTCTCCACCTTTCTCTCTCTCCACTTTTCTCTCTCTCCCCTTCTCTCTCCCTCCACCGTTCTCTCTCTCCCTCCATCTATCTCTCTCCCTTTCTCTCTCCCTCCATCTTTCTCTATCTCCCCTTCTCTCCTTCCACCTTTCTCTCTCTCCCTCCATCTTTCTCTCTCCCCTTCTCTCTCCCTCCAACTTTTTCTCTCTCCCTTTCTCTCTCTCCCCTTCTCTCTCTCTATGCCTCTCTCTCCCTCCACCATTCTCTCTCTCCCTCCACCTTTTTCTCTCTCTCTCCCCTTCTCTCTCCCTCCATCTTTCTCTCTCTCCCCCATCTTTCTCTCTCTCCCCTTCTCTCCATCCACCTTTCTCTATCTCCCCTTCTCTCTCCCTCCATCTTTCTCTCCCCTTCTATCTCTCTCCACCTTTCTCTCTCTCCCATTCTCTCTCTCTCCACCTTTCTCTCTCTCCACCTTTCTCTCTCTCCACCTTTCTCTCTCCCTCCATCTTTCTCTTTGACCTTCTCTCTCCCTCCATCTTTCTCTCTCTCACTTTCTCTCCCTCCCCTTCTCTCTCTCTCCATCTTTCTCTCTCTTCCCTTCTCCCTCTCTCTCTCTCTCTCTCTCCAATTTCTCTCTCTCCCCTTCTCTCTCCCTCCACCTTTCTCTCTCTCCCTCCATCTTTCTCTCTCCCCTTCTCTCTCCCTCCATCTTTCTCTATCTCCCCTTCTCTCTCCCTCCACCTTTCTCTCTCTCCCTCCATCTTTCTCTCTCCTCTTCTCTCTCCCTCCATCTTTCTCTCTCTCCCCTTCTCTCTCTCTATGCCTCTCTCTCCCTCCACCATTCTCTCTCTCCCTCCACCTTTTCTCTCTCTCTCCCCTTCTCTTTCCCTCCACCTTTCTCTCTCTCCCCTTCTCTTTCTCTCTCCCCTTCTCTCTCTCTCCAACTTTTTCTCTCTCCCTTTCTCTCTCTCCCCTTCTCTCTCTCTACATCTTTCTCTCTCTCCCCTTCTCTCTCTCCCCCTCCATCTTTCTCTATCCCTCCACCTTTCTCTCCCTCCACCTTTCTCTGTCTCCCCTTTTCTCTCTCTCCACCTTTCTCTATCTCCCCTTCTCTCTCCCTCCATATTTCTCTCCCCTTCTATCTCTCTCTCCTTTCTCTATCTCCCCTTCTCTCTCTCTCCACCTTTCTCTCTCTCTCCTTCTCTCCCCCTCCACCTTTCTCTCGCTCCCCTTCTCTCTCCCTCGATCTTTCTTCCTCCCCCTTCTCTCTCTCTCCACCTTTCTCTCTCTCCACCTTTCTCTCTCCCTCCATCTTTCTCTCTCCCCTTCTCTCTCCCTCCATCTTTCTCTCTCTCACTTTCTCTCCCTCCCCTTCTCTCTCTCTCCATCTTTCTCTCTCTTCCCTTCTCCCTCTCTCTCTCTCTCTCTCTCCTTTCTCTCTCTCCCCTTCTCTCTCCCTCCACCTTTCTCTCTCTCCCTCTACCTTTCTTTATCTCCCCTTCTCTCTCCCTCCATCTTTCTCTATCTCCCCTTCTCTCTCCCTCCACCTTTCTCTCTCTCCCTCCATCTTTCTCTCTCCTCTTCTCTCTCCCTCCATCTTTCTCTCTCTCCCCTTCTCTCTCTCTATGCCTCTCTCTCCCTCCACCATTCTCTCTTTCCCTCCACCTTTCTCTCTCTCCCCTTCTCTTTCTCTCTCCCCTTCTCTCTCTCTCCAACTTTTTCTCTCTCCCTTTCTCTCTCTCCCCTTCTCTCTCTCTACATCTTTCTCTCTCTCCCCTTCTCTCTCTCTCCCTCCATCTTTCTCTATCCCTCCACCTTTCTCTCCCTCCACCTTTCTCTGTCTCCCCTTTTCTCTCTCTCCACCTTTCTCTGTCTCCCCTTTTCTCTCTCTCCACCTTTCTCTATCTCCCCTTCTCTCTCCCTCCATCTTTCTCTCCCCTTCTATCTCTCTCTCCTTTCTCTCCTCCACCATTCTCTCTCTCCCTCCACCTTTTCTCTCTCTCTCCTTCTCTCCCCTCCACCTTTCTCTCTCTCCCCTTCTCTTTCTCTCTCCCCTTTCTCTCTCTCCAACCTTTTCTCTCTCTCCTTTCTCTCTCTCCCCTTCTCTCTCTTTCTCCATCTTTCTCTCTCTCCCCATTTCTCTCTCCCTCCATCTTTCTCTCCTCCACCTTTCTCTCCCTCCCCCTTTCTCTCTCTCCACCTTTCTCTCTCTCTCCCCCATTTCTCTCTCCCTCTCTCTCTCCTCCTCTTTCTCTCTCTCTCCCTTTCTCTCTCTCTTCTCTCCCCTCCACCTTTCTCTCTCTCTCCTTCTCTCTCTCCACCTTTCTCTCTCTCCCCTTCTCTCTCCTCGACCTTTCTCTCTCTCTCCTTCTCTCTCCTCCACCTTTCTCTCTCTCCCCTTCTCTCTCCCTCCATCTTTCTCTCTCTCTCCATCTTTCTCTCTCTCTCACCTTTCTCTCTCTCTCCATCTTTCTCTCTCTTCTCCCTCTCTCTCTCTCTCTCCTTTCTCTCTCTCCCCCTTCTCTCTCCCCACCTTTCCATCTTTCTTCTCCCCTTCTCTCTCCCTCCATCTTTCTCTATCTCCCCTTCTCTCTCCCTCCACCTTTCTCTCTCTCCCTCCATCTTTCTCTCTCCTCTCTCTCTCTCCCTCCATCTTTCTCTCTCTCCCTTTCTCTCTCTCTATGCCTCTCTCCCCCACCATTCTCTCTCTCCCTCCACCTTTTCTCTCTCTCTCCCTTCTCTTTCCCTCCACCTTTCTCTCTCTCCCTTCTCTTTCTCTCTCCCTCCTCTCTCTCTCCAACTTTTTCTCTCTCCCTTTCTCTCTCTCCCCTTCTCTCTCTCCTTTCTCTCTCTCCCCTCCATCTTTCTCCCTCCATCTTTCTCTCCCTCCACCTTTCTCTCTCTCTCCACCTTTCTCTGTCTCCCCTTTCTCTCTCTCCACCTTTCTCTTCTCCCCTTTTCTCTCTCCACCTTTCTCTCCTCCCTTTCTATCTCTCTCCACCCTTTCTCTCTCTCCCCTTCTCTCTCTCTCCACCTTTCTCTCTCTCCCCTTCTCTCCTCTCCACCTTTCTCTCTCTCCCTTCTCTCCCTCCATCTTTCTCTCTCCCTTCTCTCTCTCTCCACTTTCTTTCTCCACCTTTCTCTCTCCCTCCCTTTCTCTCTCTCCACCTTCTCTCTCCCTCCATCTTTCTCTCTCCACTTCTCTCTCCCTCCATCTCTCTCTCTCCTTTCTCTCTCTTCCCCTTCTCCCTCTCCATCTTTCTCTCTTCCTTTCTCTCCTCTCATCTTCTCTCTCTCTCCACCTTCTCTCTCTCCTTTCTCTCTCTCCTTTCTCTCCCTCCATCTTTCTCTATCCCTCCTCCTTTCTCTCCCTCCACCTTTCATCTTTCTCTCTCTCCACCTTTCTCTCTCTCCCCTTCTCTCTCCCTCCATATTTCTCTCCCTTCTCTCTCTCCTCTCTATCCTTTCTCTCTCCACCTTTCTCTCTCTCCCTTCTCTCTCCCTCCACCTTTCTCTCTCTCCCCTTCTCTCTCTCTCCACTTTCTTTCTCCCCTCTCTCTCTCCACCTTTCTCTCTCTCCACCTTTCTCTCTCCCTCCATCTTTCTCTCTCCCTCTCTCTCCATCTTTCTCTCTCACTCTTTCTCTCCCTCCCCTTCTCTCTCTCTCCATCTTTCTCTCTCTTCCCTTCTCCTTCTCTCTCTCTCCCTCCACCTTTCTCTCTCTCCCTTCTCTCTCCCTCCACCTTTCTCTCTCTCCCTCTACCTTTCTTTATCTCCCCTTCTCTCTCTCCACCTTTCTCTCTCTCCCCTTCTCACCTTTCTCTCTCTCCTTCTCTCACCCTCCACCTTTCTCTCTCTCCCCTTCTCTCTCCCTCCATCCTTCGTTCCTCCCCTTCTCTCTCTCTTCACCTTTATCTCTCTCCACCTTTGTCTCTCTCCCCTTCTCTCTCCCTCCACCTTTCTCTCTCACTTTCTCTCCCTCCCCTTCTCCCTCTCTCTCTCTCTTTTTCTCTCTCCCCTTCTCTCTCCCTCCATCTTCCTCTGTCTCCCCGTTTCTCTCTCTCCACCTTTCTCTCTCTCCCCTTCTCTCTCCCTCCACCTTCTCTCTTCCCTCTCTCCCCATCTTTCTCTCTCCCCTTCTCTCTCCCTCCACCTTTCTCTCTCTCTCCTTCTCTCTCCTTCCACCTCTCTCCCTCCATCTTTCTCTCTCTCCCCTTCTCTCTCCCTCCACCTTTCTCTCTCTCTCCTTCTCTCTCCTTCCACCTTTCTCTCTCTCCCTCCATCTTTATCTCTATCCCCTTCTCTCTCCACCTTTCTTTCCTCCCCTTCTCTCTCCCTCCATCTTTCTCTCTCTCCCCTTCTCTCTCTTCACCTTTTTTCTCTCTCCCCTTCTCTCTCCCTCCACCTTTCTCTCTCTCCCCTTCTATCTCTCTCCCCTTCTCTCTCCCTCCACCTTTCTCTCTCTCCCTCCATCTTTCTCTCTCTCCCCTTCTCTCTCTCTCCACCTTTCTATATCTCCCCTTCTCTCCCTTCATCTTTCTCTCTCTCCCCTTCTCTCTCTCCACCTTTCTCTCTCTCCACCTTTCTCTCTATCCCTCCATCTTTCTCTCTCTCCCCTTCTCTCTCACCACCTTTCTCTCTCTATCCTTCTCTCTCCACCTTTCTCTCTCTCTCCTTCTCTCTCTCTCCACCTTTCTCTCTCTCCCTCCATCTTTCTCTCTCTCCCATTCTCTTTCTCTCTCCCCTTCTCTCTCCCACCACCATTCTCTCTCTCTCACCCCTTCTCTCTCCCTCCAGCTTTCTCTCACCCCTTCTCTCTCCATCCATCTTTCTCTCTCTCCCCTTCTCTCTCCCACCACCTTTCTCTCTCCCCCCTTTCTCTCTCTCTCTCACCTTCTCTCCATCTCATCCAGTTTTCTCTCTTTCCCCTTCTCTCCCGACACCTTTCTCTCTCTCCCCTTATCTCTCCCTCCATCTTTTTCTCTCTCCCTTCTCTCTCCCTCCATCTTCCTCTGTCTCCCCGTTTCTCTCTCTCCACCTTTCTCTCTCTCCCCTTCTCTGTCCCTCCACCTTTCTCTCTCTCCCCTTCTCTCTCCCTCCACCTTTCTCTCTCTCTCCTTCTCTCTCCTTCCACCTCTCTCCCTCCATCTTTCTCTCTCTCCCCTTCTCTCTCCCTCCACCTTTCTCTCTCTCCCCTTCTCTCTCCTCCACTTTTCTCTCTCACTCCTTCTCTCTCCTTCCACCTCTCTCCCTCCATCTTTCTCTCTCTCCCCTTCTCTCTCCCTCCACCTTTCTCTCTCTCTCCTTCTCTCTCCTTCCACCTTCTCTCTCTCCCTCCATCTTTATCTCTCTCCCCTTCTCTCTCTCCACCTTTCTCTCTCTCCCCTTCTCTCTCTTCACCTTTTTTCTCTCCCTTCTCTCTCCCTCCACCTTTCTCTCTCTCCCTTTCTCTCTCTCTCCCCTTCTCTCTCCCTCCACCTTTCTCTCTCTCCCATTCTCTTTCTCTCTCCCCTTCTCTCTCCCACCACCATTCTCTCTCTCTCACCCCTTCTCTCTCCCTCCAGCTTTCTCTCACCCCTTCTCTCTCCATCCATCTTTCTCTCTCTCCCCTTCTCTCTCCCACCACCTTTCTCTCTCCCCCCCTTCTCTCTCTCTCTCTCACCTTCTCTCCATCTCATCCAGTTTTCTCTCTTTCCCCTTCTCTCCCGACACCTTTCTTTCTCTCCCCTTCCCTCTCCCGCAATCTTTCTCTCCCTATATCTTTCTCTTTCCCCCCTCTCTCCCTCCATCGTTCTCTCCCTCCCTCCCTCTCCCTCCTTCTTTCTCTTTTCCTCCTTCTCTCCTCCTTCTCGCCATCTTCTCTCTCCTCCCTTATCCTATTCCTCTGCAGTATCCTCCCTTTCCCTGCTAATGTGATCTGAAGAATAATCTATCAGTATGAACAGGAGCTATATTCACCAGTACAGTCTCTCCAATCAAGTATTAACTCAAAGTGTGTGTTTGTGTGTGTTTTTGACTGTGTATGCTCTCGTAGTATCAGAAGCCTTCTACTATTCTCCTGACACCACAGGCGGCCGGTGGCACCTTAATTGGACTAATGGCTGGAACAGAATAAATGGAATACTATCGAACACATCAAACACATGGTTTTCATGTGTTTGATGCCATTCCATTTACTACATTCCAGCCATTATTCTGAGCCATCCTCCCCTCAGCAGCCTCCTGTGCCTGATACCCTCCCCCTTTCTTCTCCACTCTCCCCTTTCTTCCACTCTCTTCCTCTCTCCCAGTGCACCTTATCCCAGCCTAATAGAATAAGCCAGCCCCATTAGCCCTTAGCGCTAGTTGTTATCAGTGGGACTCATCTATCCGCTGCTATTATTCTGGGGATGCTAGGCGCGCAAGCGGCTAACGTTTATTAGCCTTTCTCTATGAGGGAACACATGGGAGCCATTTAGCAGTGTGTAGCTGTAGTGTAGTAAGGCAATGCCTAATCCTCATATCCTGTCTCAGAGTGAACCACCGTTAATATGAGAAAACAGAGATGACAGGACTGATAGACACGACGTGTGTCCATATGTGTGTGTGTGTGTGTGTGTGGTGTGTGTGTGTGTGCCTATGTTTCCTGGCGTTGACTCTGATTGGTGGTTAAGGGTTCTGTGTATCCAGGCGTTGACTCTGATTGGTGGTTAAGGGTTCTGTGTATCCAGGCGTTGACTCTGATTGGTGGTTAAGGGTTCTGTGTATCCAGGCGTTGACTCTGATTGGTGGTTAAGGGTTCTGTGTATCCAGGCGTTGACTCTGATTGGTGGTTAAGGGTTCTGTGTATCCAGGCGTTGACTCTGATTGGTGGTTAAGGGTTCTGTGTATCCAGGCGTTGACTCTGATTGGTGGTTAAGGGTTCTGTGTATCCAGGCGTTGACTCTGATTGGTGGTTAAGGGTTCTGTGTATCCAGGCGTTGACTCTGATTGGTGGTTAAGGGTTCTGTGTATCCAGGCGTTGACTCTGGTGTTTAGGCCCAAGCAAAAAAACAGTATACTAAAGTATACTTATATACTAAAAATATAAATAATGTACTTCAAATACGAGATGTAATGTTATATTATAAGCATACTATAAATATAATATAATTTACTTTAACACACTTAGTTTTTTTCAGTCTTTTAGTATACTCTAAATATGCTATCATCACACTTCAATACACTTATTAGAGTGTACTTTATATTCATTGTGTTTCAGTCTTTAATTATACTACTATACTATGTGTTCACTATCACTAAACTTAAACACACTCATTAAAACTGTACTTTAATTTCAAATGATTTAATTGTGATTTAGTACATGTATATTCATTCAAAATAAAGAAAAATTGTGCTGAAAGACATAACTTTTTTGTGTTATTAAATACAGCCGGAAATATTGTGGATATCAGAGAGGCGGTAACCAGCATTACAACCAGGAATACGACTTTTCTGAATTGGAGGATTAACTGAATTGGAGGATTAACTGAATTGGAGGATTAACTGAATTGGAGGATTAACTGAATTGGAGGAATAATTGAAGGAATTGAATTGGAGGAATAATTGAAGGAATTGAATTGGAGGAATAATTGAATTGGAGGATTAACTGAATTGGAGGAATAACTGAATTGTTATTCAGAGGAGGCATACACACCATCCACCGTTTCAGATTATATTACTCGCTAAAGTTCAGTTAATAATTTATTAATGAAGTCTAAAGTTTCACAAGACAAAACAATAAAGAATACAACGACCGAACAGCTTCATTGTGCAAACTACCTGCACACAAACAAAGACAAGATCCCACACACGAGGGAAAGGGCTGCCTAAGTATGATCCCCAATCAGAGACAACGATAGACAGCTGCCTCTGATTGGGATCCACACTCAGCCAGAAACAAAGAAAAAGAACCCAGAATGCCCATCCAAATCACACCCTGACCAAACCAAATAAAGACATAAAAAGGTTCTCTAGGCCAGGGCGTGACATCATTACAGAATTCACAACACAGTAAGTGTGTGCCTGAGGGCACCCTACTCCCCTACCATATATCTACAACACAAAATCCATGTGTACGTCTGTGTATGCATGTGTTTGTGCCAATGTTTGTGTTACTTCACAGTCCCGCTGTTCCGTAAGGTGTATTTTTACCTGCTTTTTAAATCTGATTATACTGCTTGCATCAGTTACCTGATGTGGAATAGAGTTCCATGTAGTCATGGCTCTATGTAGTACTGTACGCCTCCCCTAGTCTGTTCTGGACTTGGGGACTGTGAAGAGACCTCTAGTGGCATGTCTTGTGGGGTATGCATGGGTGTCCGAGCTGTGTGCTAGTATTTTAAATAGACAGCTTCAGCTTGTCAACACCTCTTATGAAAACAAGTCATGATGATGTCAATCTCTTCCACTCTGAGCCATGTAGATGAGCTCAGGGCGAGGATCTCCTTCCAGAGAGACATCAGGGGGACTGTAACATACTGTTTCACAGAATCATGGCTCTCTCGGGATATACAGCCAGCTGGGTTCTCAGTACATCGAGCAGACAGGAATAAAGAACTCTCCGGGAAGAAGAAAGGCAGGGGGTGTATATTTCATGATTAACTACTAATGGTGTGATTGTGATAACATAGAAACTCAATTCCTTGTTCACCTGACCTGTAATACCTCACAATCAAATGCCAACCAATTACCTCCCAAGAGAATTATCTTCGGTCATAGTCACAGCAATGTGTATTCCCCCTCAAGCCGATACCACGAAGGCCCTCAAGGAACTACACTGGACTTTATGCAAACTGGAAACCACATATCCAGCTGCATTTATTGTAGTTGGGGATTTTAACAAATCAAATGAGGAAAAACGCTACCAAAGTTCTATCAACACATTGACTCAAGTACTCGCTCTGGAAAAACACTGGATCACTGCTACTCCCCCTTTCGTGATGCCTACAATGTCCTTCCCCGCCCTCCCTTCGGCAAATCAGATCACGACAACATTTTGCTACTCCCTTCCTATAGGCAGAAACTCAAACAGGAAGTACCCGTTCTAAGGTCTATTCAATGCTGGTCTTAGTAATCGGAATCAACTGTTCAAGACTGTTTTGATCACGTGGACTGAGATATGTTACAGGTAGCCTCTGAGAATAACACTGATATATACACGGATATGGTGACTGAGTTCATCAGGAAGTGTATGGGGGATGTTGTTCCCCTATTAAAACTTACCCAAACCAGAAACCGTGGATAGATGGCAGCATTTGAGCAAAACTGAAAGTGTGAACCACCGCATTTAACCATGGCAAGGTGACTGGGAATATGGTTGGATACAAACAATGTAGTTATTCCCTCAAACAGGCAAAACAGAGACAAAGTGGAGTCGTCAGCACAGAGACAAAGTGGAGTCGTCAGCACAGAGACAAAGTGGAGTCGTCAGCACAGAGACAAAGTGGAGTCGTCAGCACAGAGACAAAGTGGAGTCGTCAGTACAGAGACAAAGTGGAATCGTCAGTACAGAGTGTTACGCACGCCTCTATGAAGAGGGAACGCAACACCCTGCTACAACTAAACTCTCCGTGAAGCGAAAAGGTATGGACTGTAGGTGCAAGTAAGAATGACAACAGGCAGAATGTGGTACCGTTTACAAGGACTTTATTCCTTTACACGGTAATATGGGGAAAAGGGGCTGGACGGAACCAAAGCAAAGAAAGTAAATCTCAAAGCCCCCTCTCCTATCTTACCTGCCTACCCACTACTTACCTAATTTAGCACCACCTGGTGCCCTAACCAAAATACAAGGGGTGGTCTGCCCAGGTCTTACCTAGTGTGTCTAGACAGCGAATATGCTACGGGTATATGTATGCCCGCGGGCCTCTTGCCTAAGCACTCCCTAGGTGCCTTCCCCTTCCCCCCTGGGAACAAATGAAACAGAATATTAAACAATTTTAAACAAACTAAGAAACAAAAGGATGTCAAATAAGCTCTATCTGAGCAACAAACTCACAGAACATACCACTTTCCAACAAAATCAACCTCTATCACAATCAATCTCAGCAATCCCTACCTCCAGCAAAATCTCTACCTCCAAAAGAAGAGATCTCCCTCCTGAACAGAACACTGGCTTTTATATAGCTTCAGAAGGAATGGGTAATTGGAGACAGCTGTGTCTTGACGAGGGGGCGGGGTCAGCTCTCCAATTAGCCCTGGAGTCGACCAATCAGCTGCTTGAGGGATTTCAGGAAGCCATTTCCTGAAATAAACACATGCAAATACACAAACTACAACACATAATCTGGGGAACGTAACACGCCCACCACAAAAATTGCAAACCTAGTTTTGCAATAATAAAGGCCAACGTATCCCCAGTTAGTAAACCCGTGATAGAGCGTCAGCAACCACATTCGCCGAGCCCTTCACATAAGCTATCTGTACATTATATCTTTGCACAATCAGAGCCCACTGCATAAGGCGGCGGTTCTGGTTGTACATTTGTTTCAAGAACACCAACGGATTATGGTCTGTGAAGACCACTACAGGCAAGGCACTGGAGCCCACATATACCTCAAAGAACTGTAAGGCAAGCAATAAAGCCAGCGTCTCTTGTTCGATTGTAGAGTACCTTGACTGACACGAGTTGAACTTACGGGAGAAGAAACTGACGGGCCGATCCACTCCGTCTTCATCTTCCTGTAAGAGAACCGCACCCACCCCCATAATACTAGCATCTACCTCCAACTTAAAAGGTTTGTCAAAGTTGGGGGCGGCAAGCACTGGGGCACTACAAAGTAGCGCTTTAGCGGACTCAAAAGCGTAGTTACAGTCCTTGGACCACTTGAATGGTACCTTGGGACTAAGCAGAGATGAAAGGGGAGCTACTACCGTCGAGAAATTCTTACAGAATGTACGATAGTACCCTACCATCCCTAGGAATCTGCGCAACTGGCGGCGAGTAGTGGGAGCAGGAAAGGCAACAATTGCTTCCACTTTGCCAGTTACTGGGCGCACTTGACCTCGTCCCACTTGTTTCCCTAAGTAAGTCACTGTAGCCTTCCCAAACTCACACTTGGCCAAATTGAGGGTTAAAGAAGCCTTCTCCAACCGCTGAAACACACTTTTCAAAGTGGAGAGATGATCAGACCAAGTAGACGAATGAATCACCACATCGTCAAGGTACGCAGTACAATTTGGCACATCTTCAAACACAATGTTAACTAGCCGCTGAAAAGTAGCAGGTGCATTACACATGCCAAAGGGCATCACAGTGTATTGTACAAAGTTATCTGGCGTAACAAAAGCCGATATGTCAGAAGCTCGAGAGGTCAGAGGCACCTGCCAATAACCTTTTAACAAATCTAACTTACTAACGTAAGCAGCAGAGCCTATTCTATCAATACAGTCATCTAAGCGAGGTAGAGGAAAAGAATCAGACTTTGTAACTGCATTTACGCGACGATAGTCCGTACATAAGCGGGACATACCGTCAGGCTTAGGAACAAGAATACATGGAGAACTCCAGGAGCTGTTACTGGGTTTTGCCATGTCATTCTGTAATAAATAAGCTACCTCACTTTTCATTACCTCTCTTTTCTTAGCATTAACCCGGTACGGATGCTGACGTATAGGAACAGCGTTCCCCACATCCACGTCATGTTCCAAGATGGATGTGCGACTTGGAATGTCCTGAAACACACTGAGAAAACTGTTTATCAATAGGATAAGATCCTTAGTTTGATCATTATCCAAATGTTCCATTTGAGAGGGTAACTTCTTCAGCATCTCTGAATTACATAGGCGTTCACCTTGCTGTAATGTATGGCGTAACTCCAACCCGTCCTCCTTATCCTCATCTAGGTCCCAGCCAGGCTTCAGCACCACCGCAGCCACACTGGAGACGGCGGGCTGGACCGGCTTACCTGAGGAGCTGTCGGGAGACACACGCACATAATATGTTTTCAGCATGTTAACATGACACACACGGGAAGAACGCCTTCGATCTGGTGTCTTTATCACATAATTGGTGTCATTGAGTTTCTTTTCCACCAGATATGGTCCAGAAAAACGTGCTGACAGAGATGAGCCAGGGATTGGCAACAAAACTAAAACTTGATCCCCTGGTGCAAATGAACGGCCAACAGCCTTTTTGTCATAATGCAACTTCATGCGTTTTTGAGACGAGGAGAGAGACTTTTGGGCTAACGCACATGCGGCGTGCAGTCTCTCCCGCATCTTACTGACATAATCCAACACATTTTTAGGGGCGCTACTGGGTGTAGGAGATAAGATATGCTCCTTCAAAACTTTCAGCGGACCCCGTGGGGTGTGTCCAAACACAAGGTCAGCAGGGCTGAACCCTAAGGACTCTTGTATCGTTTCCCTTATAGCAAATAGGACAAAGGGCACCCCCTCATCCCAATCAGTACTGGTATCCATACAATACTTGCGTAGCATTGCCTTCAGTGTCTGATGCCAGCGTTCTAGAGCCCCTTGACTCTCTGGATGATACGGACTGGAGACCTGATGGGAAATACACAATGTCTTTAACACATTTGAAAACAGTTTAGACATGAAGTTGGATCCCTGATCAGTTTGGATTACTTTAGGGAGTCCAAACGTAGAGAAGAACTTCACCAGTGCCTTCACCACAGTCTTAGCCGTTATAGTACGGAGAGGAATAGCCTCTGGGTATCGAGTAGCACTGCACATTATTGTTAGTAGGAACTGGTTACCTGACCTGGTTTTCGGCAATGGACCTACACAATCAATTATCACTCTTTCAAACGGTTCCCCTACCACAGGAATCGGGCAGAGTGGCGCTCGTGGAACTGTTTGATTCACTTTCCCAGTGAGTTGACATATGTGACATGTTTTACAAAATTGGACCACGTCAGACTTCAAACCTGGCCAGAAGAAATGACGAAGGACCCGGTTATAGGTCTTTGTGATCCCCAAGTGTCCAGACCACGCCTGGTCATGGGCGAGTGACAGCACCTGCTGTCGGAACGGTGTAGGAACAACCACTTGACACACTTCACTCCAGTCATTAATGGTGTCATGAGATGCCCATTTACGCATCAAAACTCCTGCTTCCATAAAGTAGGCAGTCTCTCTAGTTTTAGCTTCTTCAATGGAAATTACCGAAGCAAAACACTTGCGAAGACTGGTGTCTTCTTTTGACATTCAATCACCTTCTCAGGGGTGACAGACAAAAGAATGTCATGTAATTGGGGCGCGATTTCGTTTTCCCTGCCTTAGTTTTTACGGGGTAAAACTGTCGGCAATGCAGAAGGAATACTCAGTGCATTGTCTTCTACCTCAACATTCTCAAAAATAGAACTAGCCAAATCCACCACATCTCCTAGCTTGCGAGATTGTGCCCTCGTTAACACACAAGCAGGAAAAACATGTGGAAATGCTTGAACCAATTTCTCATCTGTAGTTCTGATTTCTGGGTTGTCTACTACCTCTAACACAGGAGTGACATTACCACCAGCAATATCATTCCCTAGTAGCAATTTTACTCCTGATACTGGCAGTGTAGACACTACACCAACACGGAAACGTCCTGATACCAAGTCTGACACTAAGTGGACCCAGTGTAATGGTACAGGTACGGTTTTTGTCTCTATCCCCTGTAATATGACATGTGAGCCACAATACGTTTCAGGAGACCAGGGTAAAGCATCAGTAATGATTACTGACTGCGCCGCCCGGTGTCACGTAGGATTTGGATAGGCTTTTGATCAGTTGGTTCTCCTGTTAAGGAAACATAACCGGCAGAGATAAACGGAGCATAGACAGGATCCGGTTTCTCAAATGCTGAGTCAATATCTCGATCCAATGGACGATCCAAAGACTTGACTAAACCCAAACTTCTCATTTTTGGGGACGGTGACTGGGACCGTTTCGGTTTATTTTTCAAAACTGGGCAGTCCGCAATCACGTGACCATTTTGGTGACAGTAATAACATTCACGGATTTCTTGAAAAGGCTTAGGGTTGTTAGAGGAAAAGCGACCTGAACGAGGAACTGATGACGTAATCGTCCGGCCTTCAAAACATGGTGCACCAAAGACAGTCTTGTGTGTCAAAGCGTACTCATCTGCCAACACTGCTGCTTGGGCCAATGTCACCACTTTCTGTTCATTTAAATGAACTACAAGTCTATCTGGGAGGTTGCTTTTAAAGTCCTCCAACAGCATCAACTCCCGAATATCAGCAAAGGTGTTAGCTTTGCTGGCTGAACACCAACGACTAAACAGAGACTCTTTGTCCCTAGCAAATTCAACAAATGTACGGTGAGACGTTTTTTTGTGGTTCCTGAAGCGCTGCCTATAAGCTTCAGGCACCAACTCATAAGCCCGCAACACGGTAGTTTTAACTGTATCGTAATGTAAACTGTCTTCCAGGGAGAGAGCAGCTACTACTTCCTGGGCTTTCCCAGACAATTTACATTGTAACAGAAGCGGCCAAACCTCGAGTGGCCAATGCAGCGCAGCGGCCACACGATCAAACGCAGAAAATAAGAATCAACTTCCGACTCTCGGAATGGAGGGACTAAAGCTATGTTTTTACTCACATCGAAGTGGGCTTGATAATGAGCAGCTTGTGGAGTCGCACTGGAGCCAGCATCTAGCTCCAGTTGTCGGATCCTCACCTCCTTGTCAGCTTCTATTTTCCTAATTTCAAGTTCAAAATTCATCTGTCTCTCTTTATCTTTTTGCTCCATTTCTAACCGAGCCAGCCTCACCTTCAGCCTAGCAGTCCCATCTGAACGACCCGAAGCAGAAGATAAAGGATCGAATCGGGGCAATGTAAAAGGGGTACGAGGAACCCCTTCCTCTGCCCTGTCCTCCGACTTGGCATCAGAAGGTCTACCAGTCTCCTCTCCTTGCAATGAGAGAATCTGTTCTCTCACTAAACCCTCCCTGACTAGCACCAACAGCTCAGCTTTTAGGGCTTTCTCAGGGAATACAAATCCATAATGGTCAGCTATAGCTACAAGGTCTACTTTACGAAACCTCACCAAACAATCAATAGAGGGCGCTTCAAAAAACTTGGAGATGGCTGAGGCAGCCATCTTTTACAATGCAGTCTCCTGAACACTAACTAAATAAGTCATCCAAACTCACAACCTACCATCACACCTCAATCACTAACCACAGAGAGAGCTCAGAGCAGCAGGGTCCGGTGGGTTTAATGGAAAGATCCCAGATGAGCCCCCATTATGTTACGCACGCCTCTATGAAGAGGGAACGCAACACCCTGCTACAACTAAACTCTCCGTGAAGCGAAAAAGGTATGGACTGTAGGTGCAAGTAAGAATGACAACAGGCAGAATGTGGTACCGTTTACAAGGACTTTATTCCTTTACACGGTAATATGGGGAAAAGGGGCTGGACGGAACCAAAGCAAAGAAAGTAAATCTCAAAGCCCCCCACCTCTCCTATCTTACCTGCCTACCCACTACTTACCTAATTTAGCACCACCTGGTGCCCTAACCAAAATACAAGGGGTGGTCCGCCCAGGTCTTACCTAGTGTGTCTAGACAGCGAATATGCTACGGGTATATGTATGCCCGCGGGCCTCTTGCCTAAGCACTCCCTAGGTGCCTTCCCCTTTCCCCCCTGGGAACAAATGAAACAGAATATTAAACCATTTTAAACAAACTAAGAAACAAAAGGATGTCAAATAAGCTCTATCTGAGCAACAAACTCACAGAACATACCACTTTCCAACAAAATCAACCTCTATCACACTCAATCTCAGCAATCCCTACCTCCAGCAAAATCTCTACCTCCAAAAAGAAGAGATCTTCTTCCTGAACAGAACACTGGCTTTTATATAGCTTCAGAAGGAATGGGTAATTGGAGACAGCTGTGTCTTGACGAGGGGGCGGGGTCAGCTCTCCAATTAGCCCTGGAGTCGACCAATCAGCTGCTTGAGGGATTTCAGGAAGCCATTTCCTGAAATAAACACATGCAAATACACAATCTACAACACATAATCTGGGGAACGTAACACAGAGACAAAGTGGAGTCGTCAGTACAGAGACAAAGTGGAGTCGTCAGTACAGAGACAAAGTGGAGTCGTCAGTACAGAGACAAAGTGGAGTCGTCTGTACAGAGACAAAGTGGAGTCGTCAGTACAGAGACAAAGTGGAGTCGTCAGTACAGAGACAAAGTGGAGTCGTCAGTACAGAGACAAACTGGAGTCGTCAGTACAGAGACAAAGTGGAGACAACAGAGACAAAGTGGAGTCGTCTGTACAGAGACAAAGTGAAGTCATCAGTACAGAGACAAAGTGGAGTCGTCTGTACAGAGACAAAGTGGAGTCGTCAGTACAGAGACAAACTGGAGTCGTCAGTACAGAGACAAAGTGGAGTCGTCAGTACAGAGACAAAGTGGAATCGTCAGTACAGAGACAAACTGGAGTCGTCAGTACAGAGACAAAGTGGAGTCGTCAGTACAGAGACAAAGTGGAGTCGTCAGTACAGAGACAAAGTGGAGTCGTCTGTACAGAGACAAAGTGGAGTCGTCTGTACAGAGACAAACTGGAGTCGCCAGTACAGAGACAAAGTGGAGTCGTCAGTACAGAGACAAAGTGGAGTCGTCAGTACAGAG
This sequence comes from Oncorhynchus tshawytscha, assembly GCF_018296145.1. NCBI lineage: Eukaryota > Metazoa > Chordata > Actinopteri > Salmoniformes > Salmonidae > Oncorhynchus > Oncorhynchus tshawytscha. Next base: position 33,825,697 of record NC_056450.1, on the reverse strand, counting down.
ACAAACTGGAGTCGTCAGTAGAGAGACAAAGTGGAGTCGTCAGTACAGAGACAAAGTGGAGTCGTCTGTACAGAGACAAAGTGAAGTTATCAGTACAGAGACAAAGTGGAGTCGTCTGTACAGAGACAAAGTGGAGTCGTCAGTACAGAGACAAAGTGGAGTCGTCAGTACAGAGACAAAGTAGAGTCGTCAGTACAGAGACAAAGTGGAGTCATCTGTACAGAGACAAAGTGGAGTCGTCAGTACAGAGACAAAGTGGAGTCATCAGTACAGAGCCAAAGTGGAGTCGTCAGTACAGAGACAAAGTGGAGTCGTCTGTACAGAGACAAAGTGGAGTCGTCTGTACAGAGACAAAGTGGAGTCGTCAGTACAGAGACAAAGTGGAGTCGTCTGTACAGAGACAAAGTGGAGTCGTCAGTACAGAGACAAAGTGGAGTCGTCAGTACAGAGATAAAGTGGGGTCGTCAGTACAGAGATAAAGTGGGGTTGTCTGTACAGAGACAAAGTGGAGTCGTCTGTACAGAGACAAAGTGGAGTCGTCTGTACAGAGACAAAGTGGAGTCGTCAGTACAGAGACAAAGTGGAGTCGTCAGTACAGAGACAAAGTGGAGTCGTCAGTACAGAGACAAAGTGGAGTCGTCAGTACAGAGACAAAGTGGAGTCGTCTGAACAGAGACAAAGTGGAGTCGTCAGTACAGAGACAAAGTGGAGTCGTCAGTACAGAGACAAAGTGGAGTCGTCAGTACAGAGACAAAGTGGAGTCGTCAGTACTAGTTGTAAAACATGTGGAGGAGATGAGGGAGAGGATGACAGCGATTTGGCCAGTGGTAAGAGAGCACATGGCCCAGGCGCAACGTGCCCAGGAGCGTGTATACAACTGGCGGGCCCAACCACGAGAGTTCCAACCCGGTGAGAACGTCTTGGTGCTGATCCCTACCACGGAGAGTAAATTCCTGGCTACATGACATGGGCCCTGCGGCATCGTTGAGCGGGTAGGCGATGTCAACTATAAGGTCTGCCAACCGGGGCGGAAAAAAACCCTCCAGCTTTACCATGTGAATTTACTGAAGAAATGACACGCACGTGAGGCGCTGTGCATAACATGGACCCGGCCACAGCAGGGCCCGCCCTCGGTCGAAGTGGCAATGGAGGAAGATCTAAGCCCAACCCAACGACAGGAAATCAGAGAGTTGGTCCAGTGGAATATGGCTGTGTTCTCTGAGGTGCCAGGGCGCACGGACCTCGTGGAACATCAGATCCACACCCTCCCGGGAGAAAAAGTGCCTAAACGGCCATACCGGATACCAGAAGCCCGGAGGGTGGCGTTCCAGTGGGAAGTGACAACAATGTTAGAAATGGGGGTAATGGAGGAGTCACACAGTGAGTGGTCTAGCCCCATAGTACTGGTTCCGAAACCGGACGGAACCGTCCGCTTCTGTATTGACTTCCTGGGCCTGATTGAGGTCAGTACGTTCGATGCCTACCCCATGCCCCGGGTGGACAAACTGATTGACCGCTTGGGGATGGCGAGATAAGTCAGCACCTTGGACCTGACAAAGGTGTACTGGCAGGTGCCACTGGCAGGTGCCACTGGCAGCCGCCTCCCGGGAGAAGACTGCCTTCTCCACCCCGGGGGGACTATACCACTACCGGGAGAAGACTGCCTTCTCCACCCCGGGGGGACTATACCACTACCGGGAGAAGACTGCCTTCTCCACCCCGGGGGGACTATACCACTACCGGGAGAAGACTGCCTTCTCCACCCCGGGGGACTATACCACTACCGGGAGAAGACTGCCTTCTCCACCCCGGGGGACTATGCCACTGCCGGGAGAAGACTGCCTTCTCCACCCCGGGGGACTATACCACCCGGGAGGACTGCCTTCTCCACCCCGGGGGGACTATACCACTACCGGGAGAAGACTGCCTTCTCCACCCCGGGGGGACTATACCACTACCGGGAGAAGACTGCCTTCTCCACCCCGGGGGGACTATACCACTACCGGGTCAAGCCTTTCGGGCTCCACGGAGCACCAGCAACATTTCAGCAACTCATGGACCTGAGTCGTGCAGCCGCACAGTGAGTACGCAACGGCTTATCTGGATGACATAATTGTGCACAGTGACAATTGGGAGTCACATCTCTGTGAGTTACAGGCCGTGGTTGATGCGCTAAATGATGCATGTCTGACCGCAAACCCCTCACAATTGCAAGCTGGTCTACGCCGAAGTGGAGTACCTGGGATATCAGATCGGGATGGGATATGTGAAACTCCAAGGAAAGAAAATGGCTGCCTTTAGGGGATGGCCGGTCCCCCAAACCAAAAGGCAGGTGAAGTCATTCCTGGGGTTAGCAGGGTACTACAGTAGATTTGTACCTAGCTTTGCCGCAATAGCTTCTCCCCTCACAGACTTAACAAAGGCATGACTACCCCAGGCAGGGCGATGGGCGGAGGACATAGAGGCGGCGTTCCAGGTCCTGAAGAATGTGCTATGTTCGCACCTGGTACTCATCACCCCGGATTTCTCAAAAAACCTCCTGGTCCAAACAGGCGCCGTTTTGTCCCAAGAGCAGGAAGGTGAGGAGCACCCCATCATGTGTATGTCAGCAGAAAGCTGGGCCCTCGACACCCTCAAGTATTACCTCCTCAGGAGGAAGTTCACCCTGATTACTGACCATGCCCCCCTCGTGTGGATGGCACGAGGTAAGGACACGAATTACTGTGTCACCCGCTGGTTCCTGTCCTTACAGCGATTAATTTTCTCTGTCATCCACAGGTCGGGGGCCCAGCACGGCAATGCCGACGCTCTATCCAGGAGGGATGCAAACCTAGCCCTGAGCATGCCTTCCTCCCAGTCAGGGCTGGGGGGGTGTGGTAGCCCAGGAGGTCTACCCCGAGGGATGGTAATAGAGGGGAGGTACATGAGGAGATGTTGGCTCCCTCTGCTGGGAATACGGGAGCTGGGCACCCCGACACCGACAGATATCAGTGTAGGTAATTAGAGGAAAGTGCCAACCAGCCGTGGAGGCTAAATAAAAGGAGCACGATGGCACACCGAGAGAGAGAAGGGAGAGAGACGGACACCAGTTAAGAGAGAGAAGAAAGACCGAGCATAACCTAAGTTATGCCAGCCACTTTAATAATGGGAATTGATGGGAAATGATGTAAAATATATCACTAGCCACTTTAAACAATGCTACCTAATATAATGTTTACATACCCTACATTATTCATCTCATATGTATACGTATATACTGTACTCTATATCATCTACTGCATCTTTATGTAATACATGTATCACTAGCCACTTTAACTATGCCACTTGTTTACATACTCATCTCATATGTATATACTGTACTCAATACCATCTACTGTATCTTGCCTATGCCGCTCTGTACCATCACGCATTCATATATCTTTAAGTACATATTCTTTATCCCCTTACACTTGTGTCTATAAGGTAGTAGTTTTGGAATTGTTAGCTAGATTACTTGTTGGTTATTACTGCATTGTCGGAACTAGAAGCACAAGCATTTCCCTACACTCGCATTAACATCTGCTAACCATGTGTATGTGACAAATAAAATTAGATTTTATTTTATTTTATTTCTGTGATATATTTATTTTATGTCTTAGTTGTTTTTTGCGGACTAAAGCCTCTCTGTTTCTGTGTCAATCTCTGCACGCTCAACCCAACACCCTACGGTTTACCACACAGAGTTCAATGGCTGTGATGGAAGAATCAACAACACTGTAATGACTCCACAGTAATGCTTTTAAATGTGAAAGGAGAAATACAAATATCCAAAACATTCATATTGTATGCAACAAGGCACTAAAGTAGTACTTCAAAATCCAACACATCAATGAGTAACTGCCGCCATCTGTCACGTATCCTCCCTCTCCGGCCTCTACGTCATCAGGCTGCGGATTATCCCGCACACCTGTCACCATCGTCTCGCGCACCTGCGCCTCATGACACTCACCTGGACTCCATCACCTCCTTGATTATCGTCTCTATATCTGTCACTCCCCTTGGTTCTTTCCTCAGGTCTTATTGACCCTTGTTTCCATGTCGGTGCTTTGTTTGTGTTTCGTGTTCACTGGTCCTTTTATTTATTAAAACACTCACTCCCTGAACGTGCTTCCCACGCAGACGTTATGGGTATGCTTGACATCTGGAAATACTGGGGAGTTTGTCAGGGTAAAGAGAAACGTGGCGGAGCTAAGCACAGGCAACATCCTAGTGGAAAACCTGCTTCAGTCTGTTTTACAAAACACACTGGGAGAGGAATTTAAATCAGAGAATCTATGGCAAGATATGAAATTTGCTGTCTAGCCATGATCCCCAACATCTTGACAGAGCTTGAAGAATTCTGAGTAGAATAAAGGGCTATTATGGCACAATCCAGGTGTGTAAAGCTCTTAGAGACTTACCCAAGAAGACTCACCGCTGTAAATGTTGCCAAGAGTGTTCCGAGCATGCATTGACTCAGGGAGCTGAATAGTTACGCAATGACTACAGTACCAGTCTAAAGACACACCTACTCATTCCAGGGTTTTTCTTTATTTTTACTATTTTCTACATTGTAGAATAATAGTGAAGACATCCAAGCCTGAAATAACACATATGGAATCATGTGGTAACCAAAAAAGTGTTAAACAAATCAAAATAGATTTTAGATTATTCAAAGTAGTCACCCTTTGCCTTGATGACAGCTTTGCACACTCATGGCATTCTCTCAACCAGCTTCATGAGGTAGTTAACTGGAATGAATTTCAATTAACAGTGGTGCCATATTAAAAGTTAATTTGTGGAATTTCTTTCCTTCTTAATGTGTTTGAACCAATCAGTTGTGTTGTGACAAGGTAGGGGTGGTATACAGAAATCCCTATTTGGTAAAAGACAAAGTCCATATTATCTCAAGAACAGCTCAAATAAGCAAAGAGACATGACAGTCCATCATTACTTTAAGACATGAAGGTCAGTCAATCCGGAAAATGTGTGCAGTCGCAAAAACCATCAAGCACTATGATGAAACTGTCTCTCACAAGAGCGGAAGACCCAGAGTTACCTCTGCTGCAGAGTTAACAGCCTAAGAAATTGCTGCCCAAATAAATGCTTCACAGAGTTCAAGTAACAGACACATCTCAACATCAACTGTTCAGAGAAGCCTGTGTGAATCAGGCCTTCATGGTCAAATTGCTGCAAAGAATCCACTACTAAATGACACTAATAATAATAAGAGACTTGCTTGGGCCAAGAAACACGAGCAATGGACATGAGACAGTTGGAAATCTGTCCTTTGGTCTGATGCGTCCCAATTTGAGATTTTTGGTTCCAACCACCATGCCTTTGTGAGACGCAGAGTAGGTGAATGGATGGTCTCCGCATGTGTGGTTCCCACCGTGAAGCAGGGAGGAGGAAGTGTGATGGTGGGTGCTTTGCCGGTGACACTGTCAGTGATTTATGTAGAATCCAATGCACACTTAACCAGCATTATGCAGCGATATTTGGGACTATCATTTGTTTTTTAACAGGACAATGACCCAACACACCTCCAGGCTGTGTAAGAGCTATTTGACCAAGAATGAGAGTGATGGAGTACTGCCTCAGATGACCTTGTCTCCACAATCACCCGACCTCAACCAAATTGAGATGGTTTGGGATGAGTTGGACCGCAGAGTGAAGGAAAAGCAACCAACAAGTGCTCAGCATATGTGCGAACTCCTTCAAGACGGTTGGAAAATCATTCCAGGTGAAGCTGGTTGAGAGAATGCCAAGAGTGCTCAAAACTGTCATCAAGGCATAAGGTGGCTACTTTGAAGAATCTAAAATATATTTAGATGTGTTTAACACTTTTTTAGTTACTATGTGATTCCATATGTGTTATTGCATAGTTTTGTTGTCTTTGATATTCTACAGGGTAGAAAATAGTAAAAACAAGGAAATATGCACAGCTGAGGAGCATGCCTCCTGAGAGTATACGTTTTCATATCTCAAGAAAATATACTTAAGTATACTTTCAAAAAAGTATATTAACTTAAACTTAAATATCCACCAAATATATTTAAAGTATACTTTCAAAAAAGCATTCATTTATGCATATTTTTTATGCATATTACCCAGCATCCTTTTCTGCTGCTGAAGTTTTGATTTATGATATGATATTGTTCCTCATATTTAGCTTATTCAAAAAAACGTGTGTTCATTTTCGAACTGAATAATGATGTACTTTTAATTCCATATTACATATTACAGATTGTATTTAAATGTAAATGTTTCACTGTTCTCAAAAGCAGAACTGCTGCTTCAGCTTTGTCAATTGCATGTTAATATTGGCTGAGAAGATGCAATTAAGGTAACCTTTACATGGCTAATTACAGTAGTTAATGTGGTCGATGAATAGAAGTGTACTTGTAAAAGTACACTTGAAACACATTATAAATACACTTTTTTTTCCCATAATTCTAATTCAAATACCATTTTACCTTTAAGGTGTATTTGTTTTGCTCTTTATCTAATATACTAAGAATATACTGAAGTACCAAAAAAGTGCCCCTATTTCGATCATTTTAAATATACTTAAGTATATTTACCACAGATATACTTTAATATATTAAGATATGTTAATGAAGTATGATTTAAGTATATTTATCACAGATATACTTTAATATATTAAGATATGTTAATGAAGTATGATTTAAGTATATTTATCACAGATATACTTTAATATATTAAGATATGTTAATGAAGTATGATTTAAGTATATTTATCACAGATATACTTTAATATATTAAGATATGTTAATGAAGTATGATTTAAGTATATTTATCACAGATATACTTTAATATATTAAGATATGTTAATGAAGTATGATTTAAGTATATTTATCACAGATATACTTTAATATATTAAGATATGTTAATGAAGTATGATTTAAGTATATTTATCACAGATATACTTTAATATATTAAGATATGTTAATGAAGTATGAATTAAGGATATTTATCACAGATATACTTTAATATATTAAGATATGTTAATGAAGTATGATTTAAGTATATTTATCACAGATATACTTTAATATATTAAGATATGTTAATGAAGTATGATTTAAGTATATTGAAACTAAAATAATCCCACTTGGAGGAGTGTATCCAGGCATTGATTCAGATTGGTGTTTTGATTATATTCAGGCGTGGACTCTGATTGGTGGTTAGGAGTTTTGTTTGTCCGTGTGTCGATTGTGGATGTTGTGTTTACCCTCTTGGCCTGGGAATCTCCCTGTAAGGAAATAAGAATGGCACTCTGGAAGGAGAACAAGAGATGGAGGGGAGAGAGAGAAAATGTTTGGAAGGAGGAGAGAGAAGGAGGGGAGAGAGAGAAAATGTTTGGAAGGAGGAGAGAGGAGGGGAGAGAGAGAAAATGTTTGGAAGGAGGAGAGAGAAGGAGGGGAGAGAGAGAAAATGTTTGGAAGGAGGAGAGAGAAGGAGGGGAGAGAGAAAATGTTTGGAAGGAGGAGAGAGAAGGAGAGTGGAAAAGGGAAAAAGGTTTTCTGGAAATGTTATGCTTTTATCCCACCGGGAAGTTATTTGAACTGAATTAAGTGAAATAAGCTGAAGGGCTTTCCAAGCCTAAGCAGAAATATTTGCGTGCAGGAAAGAGAGAGGCCTCATTCAGGTTAGAGGAGAAGGGTTCTCTAGGGAGTAAATAGTAAGTAATGGATGTGTTTCGACCTTCCGTCAGCTGACTTTGAAGTCTCTTGTTTTGGTGTCTCCCCATCTTTCGTCCCTGTGTCCTGTGTGTGTTCACTTGGTACTTAGCGGCCCTCTTTGGTTGCCACTCACCCATTCTATGAAGGGTCATGACCCGTTCTATGAAGGGTGTTGACCCTGGCCATCCCTCAGTGGCCTGTCAGCCTGGCCAGGGTCTGGGGTCAGGGCTTTTCACTGTGGTCTGGGGGTCAAAGATAATATCACGGTCCTAAAGTGGAGATGAGAGGGGTCAATGTCTCACAACACAGTTAAACACCTGAGTTTACCACCATATCTAGACATATGACTTTGCTCTAACACCTGACCTACACCTGAGTTTAACAGGACAACAGCCTGTTTTCACTAACATCTGAACTACTCCCAAATTCCTCACAGCACCTGTATTTCATCAGACTGACGTTTGCTCAGACATCTTCACTATGATCACTCCTTTACACACCTGATTTTTCTTCAATACTTCAAGACTGCATCTTCAGCGTAACCCTTACGTGTCTTCGCTGTGCTGTGCTGTGTGTCTGCATGCGTGGGTGTCTAGAGGTAGGTAATTGAAGCCCTCTTTAAATAAGTGTTGGACAAGCAGCAATTTCTTCCCTTTGTTCCTGACAGTGTCTTAGAGGTGTAGAGAGACGAGACCCACAGAGGCATCAGCGGAGGGAGGGAGGGAGGGAGGGAGGGAGGGAGGGAGGACACAGACATGTTTCTTCGTGTTGTTGTTTAGTGATTTTATTAAAGTGATGATGTAATGAAAAGAGAGACGGAGCCTAGATACAGCACTTGGTGTGTAGATGGTGTGAGTTATACTCCTGCTGTATGAGTCAGCATTATTTCACACCCAGAACATGGTCATTACACATTACTATGTAGTGTTCCTCTGTGGATGGTTTAGCTGGCCCTACTGCAGCCCTACTGCATGGCTCATTGCCCTCTATATGACTAAGAGTGTCCTGGATCAGTTGATGTGAGCTAGATCAAGTTTTAGTGAGAAAACTAACTTAAATGTACACTGAGTGTACAAAACATTAAGAATGCCTGCTCTTTCCATGACATATGGAAAGGAGAGAGAAGTTGAATCCAGTTGAAAGCTATGATACCTTGATGATGTCACTTGTTAAATCCACTTCATTCAGTGTAGATGAAGGGGAGGAGATAGGTTAAAGAAGGATTTTTAAGACTTAAAACAATTGCGACACAGATTGTGTATGTGTGCAACTCAGAGGGTGAATGGGCAAGACAAAATATTTAAGTGCCTTTGTACAGGATATGGTAGCAGGTGCCAGGCGCACTGGTTTCTGTCAAGAACTGCTGGGTTTTTCAGGCTCAACAGTTTCTTGTGTGTATCAAGAATGATCCACCACCCAAAGGACATCCAGCCAACTTGACACAGCTGTGGGAAGCATTGGAGACAGCATGGACCAGCATCCCTGTGGAACAGTTTCCACACCTTGTGGACTCCATGCTTTGTGAATTAAGGCTGTTCTGATGGCAAAAGTGGGTGCAATTCAGTATTAAGAATTTGTTCTTAACTGACTTGCCTAGTTAAATAAAGGTAAAATAAAAAATTAAATTAAGTAGATGTTCCTAATATTTTGTACACTCAGTGTATAAAATACTGTTTGCTTTTCCCTCCCTCCCTCCCTCCCTCCCTCCCTCCCTCCCTCCCTCCCTCCCTCCCTCCCTCCCTCCCTCCCTCCCTCCCTCCCTCCCTCCCTCCCTCCCTCCCTCCCTCCCTCCCTCCCTCCCTCCTTGTCTGTACATGCCACCTGTGATTCACACCTCTCTGTGTATCATTCTTGCAGGATGGCATCTCTCTCAGCTAGCTCCATAAATCAACCTGGATGAGGATGCCTGAGATGAAAGGAGCTCTCTCTTCTCTCTCTCTTCTCTCTCTCCTCTCTCCTCTCTCTCTCTTCTCTCTCTCTCTCTCTCTTTCTTTTCTCTCTCTCCTTCTCTCTTGTCTGTTCTCTCTCCTTTTTTTCTCTCTCTCTCGCTCCCTCTCCCCCTCTCTGTCTCTCTCTCTCTTCTCTCTCTCTCTCTCTTTTTCTCTCTCTCTCTCTCGCTCCCTCTCCCTCTCTCTTCTCTCTCGCTCTCTCTCTCTTTTCTCTCTCTCTCTCTCTCTCTCTCTCTTCTCTCTCTCTTTTTTCCTCTCTCTCTCTCGCTCCCTCTCTCTCTCTCTCTCGCGCTCCCTCTCTCTCTCTCTCTCCCTCTCTTTTCTCTCCTCTCTCTCTCTCTCTCCCTCCCTATCTCTCTCTCTCTCCCTCCCTCTCTCTCTCTCTCCCTCCCTCCCTCTCTCTCTCTCTCTCTCTCTCTCTCTCTCTCTCTCTCTCTCTCTTCTCTCTCTCTGTCTCTCTCTCTCTCCCTCTCTCTCTCTCTCTCTGCTGATACGCCATTGTTCTCTCTGACCACAACAAATGTTTGAGTCCTAACAGGTTTCGAGAGAGTTTGTATCCTGTGTATAAATAATACTATATTGCAGTTTCAAATGCGCAGTTGACTAACAGTGTATCTGTATGCACAGTTTGCATGTGTGTGTGTGTGTGTGTGCGTGTGTGTGTGTGTGTGTGTGTGTGTGTGTGTGTGTGTGTGTGTGTGTGTGTGTGTGTGTGTGTGTGTGTGTGTGTGTGTGTGTGTGACATCCAAAGGGATCAGCGGGGTGAATGGCTAAACACAAAAGCCATTCCCTCAGGAGAACCTGCACCTGGGGAGACCTGTGTATGGTATCCCTGGGGATGCTCTGGAGACCCTCCCTGATTACAGAACACAAAGAGAGTATGAACATTCACAGGGAATGAGCGACAGAAGGCTTAGAGGGATGCAGAGAATCAGTAAAGCAAGGATGACACAACTCTCCCCATGGCATGCCCCTCTCTGTTGGAACCTGCTGTTTACCTCACACACTTCCTGACACAAACACTCTACCATAAAGTTCTTCTGCAATCCTATGGCTTATTCACTCACACACCTTCTCTGACATTTCTTTATAAATGGCAATACACACTGTACACTCACATACAGTTGAAGTCGGACGTTTACATACACTTATGTTGGAGTCATTAAAACTAGTTCTTCAACCACTCCACCAATTTCTTGCTATAAGTCGATTAGGACATCTACTTTGTGCATGACAAAACTATTTACAGACAGATAATTTTCACTTATCATGCACTGTATCACAATTCCAGTGGGTCAGAAGTTTACATACACTAAGTTGACTGCCTTTAAACAGCTTGGAAAATTCCAGAAAATTATGTCATGGCTTTAGAAGTTTCTGATAGGCTAATTGACATCATTTGAGTAAATTGGAGGTGTACCTGTGGATGTATTTCAAGGCCTACCTTCAAACTCAGTGCCTCTTTGCTTGACATCATGGAAAAATCTAAAGAAATCAGCCAAGACCTCAGAAAAGAAATTGTAGACCTCCACAAGTCTGGTTCATCCTTGGGAGCAATTTCCAAATGCCTGAAGGTACCACGTTAATCTGAACAAACAATAGTACGCAAGTATAAACACCATGGGACCAGGCAGCTGTCATGCCGCTCAGGAAGGAGACGCGTTCTGTCTTCTAGAGATGAACGTACTTTGGCGGGAAAAGTGCAAATCAATCCCAGAACAACAGCAAAAGACCTTGTGAAGATGCTGGAGGAAACAGGTACAAAAGTATCTATATCCACAGTAAAACATGTCCTATATTGACATAACCTGAAAGGCCACTCTGCAAGGAAGAAGCCACTGCTCCAAAACCACCATAAAAAACCCAGACTACGGCTTGCATCTGCACGTGAGGACAAAGATCGTACTTTTTGGAGAAATGTCCTAGGGTCGAATAAATCAAAAATAGAAATGTTTGGCCATAATGACCATCATTATGTTTGGAGGAAAAGGAGGGAGACTTACAAGCTGAAGAACACCATCCCAACCGTGAAGCACGGGGGTGGCAGCATCATGTTGTGGGGGTGCTTTGCTGCAGGAGGGACTGGTGCACTTCACAAAATAGATGGCATCCCGAGGAAAGAAAATTAGGTGGACGTATTGAAGCGATATCTCAAGACATCAGTCAGGAAGTTAAAGCTTGATCGCAAATGTGTCTTCCAAATGGACAATCACCCCAAGCATACTTCCAAAGGACAACAAAGTCAATGTATTGGAGTGGCCATCACAAAGCCCTGACCTCAATCCTATAGAAAATATGTGGGCAGAACTGAAAAAGAGTGTGCGAGCAAGGAGGCCTACAAACCTGACTCAGTTTCACCAGCTCTGTCAGGAGGAATGGGCCAAAATTTAACCAACTTATTGTGGGAAGCTTGTGGACGGCTACTTGAAAAGTTTGATCCAAGTTAAACAATTTATAGGCAATGCTACCAAATACTAATTGAGTGTTTGTAAACTTCTGACCCAATGGGAATGTGATGAAAGAAATAAAAGCTTAAATAAATCATTATCTTGTCACGCCCTGGCCATAGAGAGGCTTTTATTCTCTATTTTTGGTAGGCCAGGGTGTGACGAGGGTGGGCATTCTAGTTCCTTTATTTCAATGTTTTCTGTTTCTATGTTTAGGCCGGGTATGGTTCTCAATCAGGGACAGCTGTCTATCGTTGTCTCTGATGGGGAATCATACTTAGGTAGCCTTTTTTCCTTTGTATTTTGTGGGTAGTGGCACTACAGCCCTAGTAAGCTTCACGGTCTTTCTTTGTTTCTTGTTTTGTTGGCGACATTTACATAAAGAAAAGAAAATGTACACTCACCACGCCGCACCTTGGTCCGGTCATTTCCATGACGACGGTCGTGACAGAACTAACCACCAGTAAAGTAAACTTCCGACTTCAACTGTATACAGTACCAGTCAAAAGTTTGGACACATCTAGGGTTTTCGTTTATGTGTTAAAATGTTCTACATTGTAGAAGAATAGTGAAGACATCAAACTATGAAATAACACATATGGAATCATGTAGTAACCAAAAAAGTGTTAAACAAATCAAAATATATTATATATTTGAGATTCTTCAAATTAGCCAACCTTTACCTTGACGACAGCTTTGCACACTCTTGGCATACTCGCAACCAGCTTCATATGGAATGCTTTTCCAGCAGTCTTGAAGGAGTTCCCACATCTACTGAGCACTTGTTGGCTGCTTTTCCTTCATTCAGCTGTCCAACTCATCCACAACCATCTCAATTGGGTTGAGGTCGGGTGATTGTTGAGGCCAGGTCACCTGATGCAGCACTCCATCACTCTCCTTCTTGGTCAAATAGCCTTTACACAGCCTGGAGGTGAGTTATGGGTCATTGTCCTGTTGAAAAACAAATGATAGTCCCACTAAGCAAAAATCAGATCGGATGGCGTATCGCTGCAGAATGCTGTTGTAGCCATGCTGGTTAAGCGTGCCTTGAATTCTAAATAGATCACACAGTGTCACCAGCAAGGCACGTCAAACCTCCTCCTCCATGCTTCACGGTGGGAAATACACATGCGGAGATAATCCATTCACCTGCTCTGCGTCTCAACACGGCGGTTGGAACCAAAAATCTACAATTTGGACTCATCAGGCCAAAGGACAGTTTTCCAGCTGTCTATTGTCCATTGCTCGTGTTTCTTGGCCCAAGCAAGTCTCTTCTTATTATTGGTGTCCTTTAGTAGTGGTTTCTTTGCAGCAAATATCCTGAATACTAGTTGCCTGCTTTTCCTTTACTCTGCGATCCAACTCATCCCAAACCATCTCAACTGGGTTGAGGTCGGGTAATTGTGAAGGCCTGGTCATCTGATGCAGTACTCCATCACTCTCCTTCTTGGTCAAATAGCCCTTACATAGCCTAGAGGTGTGAAAAACAAATGATAGTCCCACGAAGCGCAAACCAGATGGAATGGCGTTTCGCTGCAGATTGTTGTGGTAGCCATGCTGGTTAAGTTTGCCTTGAATTCTAAATAAATCACAGACAGTGTCACCAGCAAAGCATCCTCATACCATCACACCTCCTCCTCCATGCTTCATGGTGGGAAGCACACATGCGGAGATCATCAGTTCACCTACTCTGCGTCTCACAAAGGCATGGCGGTTGGAACCAAAAATCTCAAATTTGGGCTCATCAGACCAAAGGACATATTTCCACCGGTCTAATGTCCATTGCTCGTGTTTGTTGGCCCAAGCAAGTCTGTTCTTATTGGAGTCCTTTAGTAGTGGTTTCTATGCAGCAATTCGACCATGAAAGCCTGATTCATGCAGTCTCCTCTGAACAGTTGATGTTGAGATGTGTCTGTTACTTGAACTCTGTGAAGCTTTTATTTGGGCCACAATTTCTGAAGCTGGTAACTCTAATGAACTTATATTCTGCAGCAGAGGTAACTCAGGGTCATCCTTTCCTGTGGCGGTCCTCATGAGAGCCAGTTTCATCACAGCGCTTGATGGTTTTTGCGACTGCTCTTGAAGAAACATTCAAAGTTCTTGAAATTTTCCGTATTGACTGACCTTGGTGTCTTAAAGTAATGATGGACTGTTGTTTCTTTTTTCTTATTTGAGCTGTTCTTGTCATAATATGAACTTGGTCTTTAACCAAGTAGGGCTATCTTCTCTTTACCCCTCTACCTTGTCACAACACAACGGATTTGCTCAAACGCATTAAGAAGGAAAGAAATTCTACAAATTCCCTTTTAACAAGGCACACCTGTTAATTGAAATGCATTCCAGGGGACTTCCTCATGAGCTGGTTGAGTGAATGCCAAGAGTGTGCAAAGCTGTCATCAAGGCAAAGGGTGGCTACTTTGAAGAATCTCAAATGTAAAATAAATGTTGATGTGTTTTACACTTTTTTTGTTACCACATGATTCCTTATGTGTTATTCCATAGTTTTGATGTCTTCACTATTATTCTACAATGTAGAAGCTAGTAAAAATAAGAAAGACCCTTGAATTAGTAGGTGTGTCCAAACTTTTGACTGGTACTGTAGTTAGTTCCCAATCTTGGGGGAAGCCCCTCACCTCTATCGGGAAGTCCTTTCATGCCCCCCAGACTAAGAGTTGAGAGAGAGAGGTAGAGAGAAAGGTGGTTTGATGGTGAAATAGAGAGCGTCTGTAATATTTATCACTTTTTTATGGTTCTCTGGTCTCTCCATTAACACTCGGCCTGAGGGAGCCACACACACACACACACACACACACACACACACACACACACACACACACACACACACACACAACATGGTTTAGCCCTGGGGGACAGTAATATGACTGGGAACTGCTCTGAAAAGTAAGACCACTTCACACTACAGGAGAGCACATAAAGACACACACCTCTGGAGAATGTTCTGGAGGGGAAGGTGATGTGTGTGTCTGTGCATGTGCCCGTGTGTGTGCTTGACAAAGTTAGACTCACCTCAGGGATATTGTACGATCTTGCAAGCTTTTCTCAGGCCTACAGCCTAGTGTAGTAATGCCTGAAAACACACACATGTACACACTAATGCACACACACACTAATTCACACACTAATACACACTCTCAAATTGGCTAATAGAAAGCAAACATTTATGATGAAGATTGACACCAAGGGAAATGGAATGGTGGAAAAACAACAGTCGTTGTATTTTAAGAAGTAATATAAGAAGAATCCGAGTATTTTCCTTCCATAATGTATTCTAGGAATGCCGCTGCTATAGGAAGGCTCTGCAGAGAATATCAGGGAAGAATAGCAAGGACATCACTGCTTCCTCTGACTGTAAGCCATCCCACCACTTAACTAGTGAAGATACATATGTTGGGGCCCAAAGCTTGATAAAGATGAGCAAAAATCACTGTATAAAATATATTGTAAAAAAACTGATTTTTTTTGCTCATAGAAATATTATAATGTTTTTCTCTAAAAGGTTGGGGTCAAAATGATTGACACCCCTGTTTTCAGTGTCTTTCACTACCTCACCTTGCGTGGATAACGGCACTCTGCAACTGGAACCTGGACTTCCTGACGGGCCGGCCCCAGGTGGTGAGGGTAGGCAACATTACCTACTCCACGCAGACCCTTAACACAGGGACCCCACAGGGGTGTGTGCTTAGACCCCTCCTGTAGTTCCTGTTCACCCACAACTGCTTGGCCACGCACGACTCCAACCGGGGGATGAGCACACCCCCATCTACATCGACGGGGCTACAGGGGAGCGGGTCGAGAGATTCAAGTTCCTCTGTGTCCAAATCAATAAAAGCTCAAGCATTTCGCTACACTCGCATTAACATCTGCTAACTCTGTGTATGTGACCAATAACATTTGATTTGATTTGATTTGATTTGATTTATCCCCAAGCCATGAGACTGCTAAATACAGTAGCTAACAAAATGGCGACACAGACTGTCTACAGTTTCACTCTATGCACATTCTACACACTCACTCACACACACTGACACTCCAACAGACACACACACACACATACCCACACACTTAATTTGCTCAGACACATAACACATAACACGCACATACAATCCTCATATACGCGGCTGCTACTCTGTTTATCATATATCCTGATGCCTAGTCACCTTACCCCTATACATATCTACTACCTCTATCGCTCCAGTATCCCTGCACATTGCAAATATGGTATTGGAACTGACCTTGTACAGTGCCTTTGGAAGGTATTCAGACCACTTGACTTTTTCCACATTTTGTTACGTTACAGCCTTATTCTAAAATTGATTTCATTGGGTTTTTTTCTCATTAATATACACGCAATACCCCATAATGACAAAGCAAAAAGAGGTTTAGACATTTTTGCAAATTTATTACAAATAAAAAATGGAAATCACATTTACATAAGTATTCAGACCCTTTACTCAGTACTTTGTTGAAGCACCTTTGGCAGTGATCACAGCCTCAAGTCTTCTTGGGTATGACGCTACAAGCTTGGCACCCCTGTATTTGGGGAGTTTCTCCCATTCTTCTCTGCAGATCCTCTCAAGCTCTGTCAGGTTAGATGAGGAGCATTGCTGCACAGCTATTTTCAGGTCTCTGGCTGGGCCACTCAAGGACATTCAGAGACTTGTCCCAAAGCTACTCCTACATTGTCTTTGCTGTGTGCTTAGGGTCGTTGTCCTGTTGGAAGGTTTACCTTCGCCCCAGTCTGATGTCCTCAGTGCTCTAGAGCAGGTTTTCATCAAGGATCTCTCTGTACTTTGCTCCTTTTATCTTTCCCTCGATCCTGACTAGTCTCCCAGTCACTGCTGCTGAAAAACATCCCCACAGCATGATGCTGCCACCACCATGCTTCACTGTAGGGATGGTGCCAGGTTTCCTCCAGACGTGAAGCTTGGCATTCAGGCCAAAGAGTTCAATCTTGGTTTCATCAGACCAGAGAATCTTGTTTCTCATGGTGTTAGAGTCTTTAGGTTTCTTTTGGCAAACTCCAAGCAGGCTCTAATGTACCTTTTCCTGAGGAGTGGCTTCCGTCTGTTTTTGTCTCTGACATGCACTGTCAACTGTGGGACCTTATATAGACAGGTGTGTGCCTTTCCAAATAATTTCCAATCAATTGAATTTACCACAGGTGGACTCCAATCAAGTTGTAGAAACATCTCAAGGATGATTAATGGAAACATTGCGAAGGGTCTGAATACTTATGTAAATACGTTTATTTTATATATATATATACATTTGCTAAAATTAAAATAAAAAACTATTTTTGCTTTGTCATTACGGGGTATTGTGTGTAAATTGCTGATGATGTATTTTATTTGATATATTTTAGAATAAGGCTGTAACATGACAAAACGTGGAAAGAGTCCAGGGGTCTGAATACTTTCCCAAGGCACTCAACTTACTTTCTCATGTTCTTATTTCTATTTCTCACGTGTTTTTGTTCTACTTGACTTTTTTATTTATTTTTTATAGTATTACTGATGTTTGATTAATGCATTGTTGGGAAAGAGCAAGAAAGAAAGGCATTTCTCTGTTCTAGTGCACATGACAATAAAAACTTGAAGCCTTTTTCTAAAACGTTTTATGAGTTGGGAAAAGATCTTAGACATTGGGAAAGATGTTAGACCCTCCCTCCATACAGAACCCGTCCAGATCCTTGATATCCTACGCTTATGGACTGCCCTCTGTTCAAATTGGTGTGTTTAATCATTTTGACCCTTAGCTTTTTGAGAAAATTATTATTACATGTTAAACAAATTCTCTTTCTCTGAGCAATTATATTAGTATAAAATAATAAAATGTCCCCATTTTTTGGAGCGTAGCTCAGTTTTTGAATTATTTCTATTATACAATCATTTTGCCTCATCTTTATCGGTAAAGATGTAAATCATGGTGCTGGGGTTGGACTGGGAGGAAGAATCCTATAGGTTTACACTAGTCAGTCAGTCAGACAGACAGACAGACAGCAGAGCACTGTGTCAGGCCAATACTGGACTGCCTCTCTGTCACCAGCTTACGTTTAACAAGGGGATTACGTGTGTGCTCTGTGTGTCCCACATAGCTTACCGTATCTCACTGACCTGTCAACAAGCCTGTGGTCCAGTCCACTTCTCTGGGGTGTCTGACACATGTGACCGACAGACAGATAGACAGACACACACGTACACACACTGCTTCTCTGTGGTGTGTTTTTATCTTGGCCTGTGGAAAAGCCACGTTTTTAGGACGACATTCAGTTGAGGATTAGGGACCATGTAAGACCCTCCTCATTTTACAGTACTACTGCCAAGAGGGGATCTACACGCACGCGCACACACAAACACACACTCTGGCTCTCTGAATTGTAGTGTTTAGTAAATGCCTAGCATGTCGTGTTCTTGTTAGTCAAGTCTAGATTACAGGAAACCAATCCACTACCCACTTTTCTGCTCTTCCCAGAAATACCCTCTCTATTTCTTTCTCTCTCTCTCTCTTTGTCTCTCTGTCTGTCTCTCTCTGTCTCTCTCGCTCTCTGCGTCTCTCTCTCTCTCTCTCTTTGTCTCTCTCTCTCTCTTTGTCTCTCTCTGTCTCTCTCTGTCTCTCTCTCTGCGTCTCTCTCTCTCTCTCTCTGTCTATCTCTCTCTCTCTCTGCGTCTCTCTCTCTCTGTCTCTCTCTCTCTGTCTCTCTCTGTCTTTGTCTCTGTCTCTCTCTCGCTCCCTGTATGTCTCTCTTTGTCTCTTTCTGTCTCTGTCTCTCTGTGTTTCTCTCTCTGTGTCTCTCTCCATGTCTCTAATGATGAACACAGTCTGATAGCAACCACTCACCCTCTCTGTTGCTCAAGCAGGGCTAGATTTATAAGCAATGTTATTTCTCTCATTGCTATAAGGGTGTGTGTGTGTGGGTTTGTGCGTGCGTCCATGTGAACTTCAAAGCAGGTATTTAGCAAATACATTTCTCAACAAAAAAACTCCCTACTGCGGTATCATGCACGACTCCTACACACACACACACACACAGGCTCTCTGTTTCTCTTGGAGGGGTTGGTGAGGGAGATTAGACCGAAACTAACTGTTGGCCAGGTACACAGAACGTCGGGAGATGGCTTCAGAACCGGTAACTAGGGGCAACGGGGAGCGCTATTACCATCAAGTAGATTTGGGTTTCGCGTTGTGGACAGGGGTGGTGGATGGGTTTAAGCTGCAAGCACACATTATGATAATGCCCTTTTAGTGTGAGAGCTGTTTGGAAAGTCTACCTGAAATTTCAGCCTGTTTTGGTGGGATGGAGTTTTGGCCTGGTGGGATGGAGTTTTGGCCTGGTGGGATGGAGTTTTGGTCTGGTGGGATGGAGTTTTGGCCTGGTGGGATGGAGTTTTGGTCTGGTGGGATGGAGTTTTGGTCTGGTGGGATGGAGTTACTGGTGGGATGGTCCTGGTGGGATGGAGTTTTGGCCTGGTGGGATGGAGTTTTGGTCTGGTGGGATGGAGTTTTGGTCTGGTGGGATGGAGTTTTGGCCTGGTGGGATGGAGTTTTGGCCTGGTGGGATGGAGTTTTGGTCTGGTGGGATGGAGTTTTGGCCTGGTGGGATGGAGTTTTGGCCTGGTGGGATGGAGTTTTGGCCTGGTGGGATGGAGTTTTGGTCTGGTGGGATGGAGTTTTTTTTGGCCTGGTGTCATCACCAGTCAGTAAATTAGTTAATAGATCAACAAGATAGTTACAGATCTGTCTGCCAATAATAATAAAATAATTTTCAGTCCAGACAGTCAGAGTAAAATTTTTGCTTGAGAAATTGTATATTTTTGTATATATTTTTTTTGAAAACAATAAATCAATCAATCAATGTGTGTGTGTGTGTGTGTGTGTGTGTGTGTGTGTGTGTGTGTGTGTGTGTGTGTGTGTGTGTGTGTGTGTGTGTGTGTGTGTGTGTGGTGTGTGTGTGTGTGTGTGTGTGTGTGGAGAGCATTGAGAGCATTGACAGTGTTTGGGAGAGTGTGTGTGTGTGTGTGAGAGCTGTTTAAAGCCAGACGTTGTTTATTGGGCTGAGCCTCCAGGGTTGGCTAAAGCTGAAGAGGATTCTCTGAGGAATGTTTTCTGATTGGGCCAGAGAACGTTAGCTGTCTGATTGGTTGTTTATCCGCAGGGTTCTATTTTTGTCTTTGATGCACGTCTGTTTCTCTCCTCCTGAGAGTGTGGATGGAACGACTGAGTCCACACCACACACATACACATACACACACCACTCCACACATACACACCTCTCCATATACACACACACACCTCTCCCCACACACACACACACACACACACACCTCTCCACATACACACACACACACCTCTCCACATACACACACACACACCTCTCCACATACGCACACACACCACTCCACACACACACATACACACACACACACACTTCTCCACACACACACACACACACACACACACACACACACACACACACACGCACGCACGCACGCACGCACACACAGCACTCCACACACACACACCTCTCCACATACACACACACACACACACATACACACACACACAGCACCCCACATAC
>NC_056450.1:33789985-33799985 GCF_018296145.1 Oncorhynchus tshawytscha | reverse complement strand
ATAAAGTCAATTCTATGATTCTGTTTCTCCTGTAGTAAACTCCCAGGAGGAAAAAATAGTGCTCTGTAGAACCATTTGACTTTGCAGGAGAACCCTCTGAAAAAAGACTCCAGACAGAACCCTTTCAGGTCAGGTAAAACCCTTTTTTGTAAAAAATCAATAAAAAAATATCACCGTTTCAATGGTTCTCTTTGTAACCAGAGGTTCTATATGATCTGAAAAGAGTTATATCTGAGATGTTCTATCAGATGGTTCTCCTACCGGGACAATTGGTTTAAAATAACACTCTTTTTTTCTGAGAGTCAAAAAGGAAGAAAGAAGCTTCAGTGAGTAACTGCATGTTAAAGTCAGTTCTTCTATGGGGGTATAGAGTGCAGCAGACGCCCCTACGCTATGGCCTTAGCTCTGGGTTTGTGTGTGTGTGTGTATGTAACTCTCCAGCAGTGCTACGCTTGGCTCCTGAGACTCACACACACACGCTGAGCCGCCAGCCAACCAATATAATATGAATTTTCCTCTGTGTGTGCAGTTTCAGCTCTCTCAAAGCGAGACCAAACGGCCCCATCCTCTCCAACAGGGTCGTCACCATACAAGCTCCATGTGTTCAGCAGCTTAAAAACAATCACTTTACAGCGCTTTGCTGCGGCACAAATTAACTGTAAGCCAAAGGACAAGGTCTGAACATGTGGTTGTTTCCTTTTAATTAGGCAAGAGTTATTCTTCAGACTACTCTGAGTCCTGCCTGGTACCAGACTGAACAGACTACAGCGCTAACCAGACATTCCATTTTACTTTAATGATGTTTGTTTAGCTAATAACTGTGCTTATACTTGTATGTGTTTGTGTGTGTGCGAGCTAGCGAGTTATGGTTCACAGCTAGCCAGGCAGGAAAAGGAAGTGTTCGCTGCTATTTTACACAGATAATGCAGAGCTCTCTATGTCTAAACTTTATCAAATTTTATTTGTCACATGCGCGAATACAACAGGTGTAGACTCTACCGTGGAATGTTTACTCATGAGCCCTTTCCCAACCATGCAGTTTAAAATGAAGAAATATCCCTTTATTTGTCTCTTTCACCTGTCCCTTTATTTCTCTCTCTCAGTTGTCCCTCTGTCTCCCTCTCTCTTTGTCTTTTTGGGTGTTGTTGTGTTGGAGTGGTATTCAGCACAAACTCTTAGTCTGTATTCGGCTCTGAATGGAGTTCAGCAGGTCAATTTCTGTCACCAACTGTAGGTACTGTAGGAACAGGTTTCCCAAACTCGGTCCTGGGTGCATGTTTGGGTTTTTACTTCATTTAAATATATATATTTTTTACTGTGTATATTAATTTTTTATTTGATTTGATTAGTCTATTATTTAATTCCTTAAATTCATTGTCTCTGATCCCCAACGAGCCAGGATCCCCTTGGCTATTGAAATGGGTAGCCTGTGAACACTGGGGTTTTGCCCGTGGACACTGGGGTTTTGCCCGTGGACACTGGGGTTTTGCCTGTGAACACTGGGGTTTTGCCCGTGAACACTGGGGTTTTGCCCGTGAACACTGGGGTTTTGCCTGTGGACACTGGGGTTTTGCCTGTGGACACTGGGGTTTTGCCTGTGGACACTGGGGTTTTGCCTGGGGTGAACACTGGGGTTTTGCCTGTGAACACTGGGGTTTTGCCTGTGAACACTGGGGTTTTGCCCGTGGACACTGGGGTTTTGCCCGTGAACACTGGGGTTTTGCCCGTGAACACTGGGGTTTTGCCTGTGAACACTGGGGTTTTGCCTGTGGACATTGGGGTTTTGCCTGTGAACACTGGGGTTTTGCCCGTGGACACTGGGGTTTTGCCCGTGGACACTGGGGTTTTGCCTGTGAACACTGGGGTTTTGCCCGTGGACACTGGGGTTTTGCCCGTGGTGATTCACTAGCCAAGGGGAGCTTGGCTCATTGGGGATCAGATATGACAGGATGCATTTAAGGAATAAATATTAGACTAATCAAATCAAATTTTAAAAAGTAATATGTACAGATAAAATATTTATAGAAAGTCATGTGAATAAAGGATGGTTAATAAGTGATAATCAGTAATGGACAGTCACTACCATCATGGGGCTCTTATTCATTGCTTTATTCTGTGTTGTTAGAGACAATGGAATGTTTTTAATGTTTTGGCAGTTGAATATTCTCATAATTTGGCTTTGTAATTTCAATTAAAAAGCTCAAATCACTTCAAGGTCATATTTCATAATGCATTTAATATAAAGAAACAAAAAAAAGAAGAAGAATCTGAAATCTGTGATTATTTGTATTATTTTTAGAACCGAAACTGACCTCAAAAAGCACTAATCGCTCAGCACTGCAAATCAGCAAGCCAGTTGCCAGATCAGGGCTTGGGTTGCCAGGTAGTGAGCTGTTCAGACTCCTACAGAGATGATAGCAGCACAGGGCTTTTAACACTGATGTCAGCAGTGATGTCATCTCAGAACCACACAGGCGGACCCAGCTAGGACCTGGGTGTCCATGTTTGTGTAAACCAGAACCAGACAGGCAGAACTATCGTGTGTGTTGATATGTAGAGTGCTGGAGAACATAGAGGTGGCTGTGGTAGATGACACATTTTTAACAATGTAACTTAAGTGTGTATTTATGTGTGTCTGTAGGTTAATTTGTAGATATGTGAGCGTATGCAATCGTTCCTCTCTATGTATCTGTGTATGTGTGTGAGTGTGTGAATGCAGGGATTCCAAACCCAGCCTGCCTTATCATGAACATTAAGAATGGAAAAGTATTAACAACTGCTGAAAGACATTCTGTGGACATTTCTTGCATTCCCCTTGAGAGGAAAGAGAGACAGAGGAAGAGAGGGGGAGAGAGAGGGGGGAGAGAGAGGGGAGAGAGAGAGAGAGAGAGAGGGGAGAGAGAGAGAGGAAGAGAGGGGGAGAGAGAGAGAGAGAGAGAGAGAGAGAGAGAGGGGGGAGAGAGGGGGAGAGAGAGGGAGAGAGAGAGGGGAGAGAGAGGGAGAGAGAGAGAGAGGGAGAGAGAGAGAGAGAGGGGGGAGAGAGAGAGGGGAGAGAGAGAGAGAGAGAGAGAGAGAGGGGGAGAGTGAGAGAGAGAGAGGGGGAGAGACAGAAGAAGAGAGGGAGAGAGAGAGAGAGAGAGAGAGAGAGAGAGAGAGAGAGAGAGAGAGAGAAAACGATCTGAGAGACAAGGCAAGAAGGGCCTTCTATGCCATCAAAAGGAACATAAATTTCAACATACCAATTAGGATCTGGCTAAAAATACTTGAATCAGTTATAGAACCCATTGCCCTTTATGGTTGTGAGGTCTGGGGTCTGCTCACCAACCAAGATTTCACAAAATGGGACAAACACCAAATTGAGACTATGCATGCAGAATTCTGCAAACATATCCTTTGTGTACAATGTTAAACACCAAATAATGCACGCAGAGCAGAATTTGGCCAGAAAAGAGCAGTTCAATTCTACAACCACCTAAAAGGAAGTGGTTCCCAAACCTTCCATATCAAAGCCATCACCTACAGAGAGATGAACCTGGAGAAGAGTGCCCTAAGCAAGCTGGTCCTGGGGCTCTGTTCACAAACACAAACAGACACAACAGAGCCTCAGGACAGCAACACAATTAGACCCAAACAAATCATGAGAAAACTAAGAGAATTACTTGACACATTGGAAAGAATGAACAACAAAAAAACTGTGTAAACTAGAATGCTATTTGGCCCAAAACAGAGAATACCTGACCACTGTGACTGACCCAAACTTAAGGAAAGTGTTGACTATGTACAGACTCAGTGAGCATAGCCTTGCTATTGAGAAAGGTCTCTGTAGGCAGACCTGGCTCTCAAGAGAAGACAGGCTATGTGCACACTGCCCACAAAATGAGGTGGAAACTGAGCTGCACTTCCTAACTTCCTGCCAAATGTATGACCACATTAGAGACCCAGTATCCAAGATGGCGTAGCAGTCGGACGTGTGTTTGTCTTGTCCCGTGTAAATAATTTTCCTCTTTTTTTTTTGTATATATTTCGTATATATTTTAATCTCACTTTCCATCTATGGATTGAATATACTCTCCTGCAACCCGCCTCACCCAATGTGGTACGGATCTGCTATTTCTATACTTTAGAACCGGAACCCCCATCAGAAGCTAGCTAGCTAACTAGCTGCTAGTGGTCTTCACCGTTAACTTGGACACCAGCCAGCTTCAGCCCGGTTAATACCTGCCAGTCTGCACAGTGCGATATCAACCCAGAGCATATCAGACTGCTTTTTCTCGACCACATCACCAGATTCCTACCGCAAGCTCTGGACCATTATCGCAGCTAGGTAGCTGCAACCGAGCTACTCCTGGCTAATGCCTCTGTCCCAAAGCAAGCACCAGTTAACCTTGAGCTAGCCTCAAGCTAGGCCCATCTCCCGGCTAGCCGAAGAGGTCTCTCAGCTAATTCTTGGGCTACAATACCTCCTTTGCCAATTGGCCTGGACCCTTTATTGCAGACACAGATCCCCGCCGAACCATCACGACTGGTCTGCCGACGTAATCGTCTGAGGTGGTTTCAACAGGCTTTTCCGTTGCGACATTGCTGAAGACCCATCTGCTAGCCCCCCTAGCTTTCTGAATCGCCGTGTTTCCAGCTCGCCTAGCATAGTAGCGACTACTGAACGGCTCCCTGACTCACCTATTGGTGCTCATTGGACCCTATGATCACTCGGCTACACATGCCTCTCCCTAATGTCAATATGCCTTGTCTATTGCTGTTTAGGTTAGTTACTATTGTTTTATTTCACTGTAGAGCCCCCAGCCCCGCCCTAAATGCCTTAGATAGCTCTTTTGTTCCACCACACACACATGCGGAGACCTCACCTGGCTTTACTGGTGCCTCCAGAGATGCAACCGCTCTCATCGTCACTCAATGCCTAGGTTTACCTCCACTGTACTCACATCCTACCATATCCTTGTCTGTACATTAGGCCCTGAATCTATTCTACCATGCCCAGAATTCTGCTCCTTTTATTCTTTGTTCCCAATGCACTAGAAGACCAGTTCGTATAGCCTTTAGCCGCACCCTTATCCTACTCCTCCTCTGGTGATGTAGAGGTTAGCCCAGGCCCTGTAGTCCCCAGTACCACACCTATTCCCCAGGCGCTGTCATTTGTTGACTTATATAACCATAAAAGCCTTGGTTTCATGCATGTTAACATTAGAAGCCTCCTCCCTAAGTTTGTTTTACTCACTGCTTTAGCACACTCCGACAACCCTGATGTTCTAGCCATGTCTGAATCCTGGCTTAGGAAGGCCACCAAAAATTCTGAAATTTCCATCCCCAACTACAACATTTTCCTCCAAGATAGAACTGCCAAAGGGGGTGGAGTTGCAATCTACTGCAGAGACAGCCTTCTGTCATGATATCCAGGTCTGTGCCCAAACAATTCAAGCTTCTACTTTTAAAAATCCACCTTTCCAGAAATAAGTCTCTCACTGAAGCCGCTTGTAAAAGACCCCCCCCAGCCCCCAGCTGTGCCCTGGACACCATATGTGAATCTCATAGATACCATCCTGACCAACTCACCATCTTAAATAAGCATGCCCCATGTGGCGTACTGCATTAACATCGAACAGCCCCCGCGATATGCAACTTTTCAGGGAAGTCAGGAACCAATATACACAGACAGTTAGGAAAGTTAAGGCTAGCTTTTTCAATCAGAATTTTGCATCATGTAGCCGGTAAAGTCCATGGAGAATAAGAGCACCTCATTCCAGCTGCCCACTGCACTGAGGTTAGGAAACACTGTCACCACCGATAAATCTACTGTAATCGATTATTTCAATAGGCATTTTTCTACAGCTGGCCATGCTTTCCACCTGGCTACCCCTACTCTGGCCAATAGCTCTGCACCCCCCCCGCAGAAACTTGCCTCTTGCTGCTGGTGATTCTCTGATCCACCTCTATGCAGATGACACCATTCTGTATACTTTTGGCCCTTCTTTGGACACTGTGCTAACAAACCTCTAAATGAGCTTCATGGCCATACAACACTCCTTCCATGGCCTCCAACTGCTTTTAAATGCTAGTAAAACTAAATACATTCTCTTCAACCGATCGCTGCCTGCACCCGCCTGCCCGACTAGCATCACTACTCTGGACGGTTCTGATTTAGAATATATGGACAACTACAAATACCTAGGTGTCTGGTTAGACTGTAAACTTTCCTTCCAGACTCACATAAAGCATCTCCAATCCAAAATTAAATAGCTTCCTATATCGCAAAACAAAGCCTCCTTCCACTCATGCTGCAAAACATACCCTCGTAAAACTGACTATCCTACCGATCCTTGACTTTGGCGATGTCATTTACAAAATAGCCTCCAACACTCTACTCAGCAAATTAGATGTAGTCTATCACAGTGCCATCCGTTTTGTCACCAAAGCCCCATTTACTACCCACCACTGCGACCTGTATGCTCTCATTGGCTGGCCCTCGCTACATATTCGTCTCCAAACCCACTGACTCCAGGTCATCTATAAGTCGTTGCTAGGTAAAGCCCCACCTTATCTCAGCTCACTGGTCACCATAGCAACACCCACCCGTAGCACGCACTCCAGCAGGTATATCTCTCTGGTCACCCAGGAATATTTCACTGGTCATCCCCAAAGCCAACAGCTCCTTTGGCCTCCTTTCCTTCCTTTCCTTCCAGTTCTCTGCTGTCAATGACTGGAACGAATTGCAAAAATCATTGAAGCTGGAGACTCATGTCTCCCTCTAGCATCAGCTGTTATTTTGTTGCTGTTGGTCATCTCCACCCCAGTATCTCTACTTGCACATCATCATCTACATCTATCACTCCAGTGTTAATGCTAAATTGTAATTATTTCGCCTCTATGGACTATTTATTGCCTTAACTCCCTACTCTTCTACTTTTGCACACACTGTACATAGATTTTTCTATTGTGTTATTGACTGTACATTTGTTTATGTGTAACTCTGTTGTTTTTGTCTCGCTGCTTTGCTTTATCTTGGCCAGGTCGCAGTTGTAAATGACAACTTGTTCTCAACTGACCTACCTGGTTAAATAAAGGTGAAATAAAATCAAAATCAACACATATTTCCCTCAGATTACAGAGACCCACAAAGAATTTGAAAATAAATACAATTTTGATAAATTATGTATTGGGTGAAATTCCACAGTGTGCCATCACAGCAGCAAGATGTTTGACCTGTTGCCACAAGAAAAGGGCAACCAGTGAAGAACAAACACCATTGTAAATACAACTCATATTTCTGTTTATTTATTTTCCCATTTGTACCTTAACCATTTGTACATCGTTACAACACTGAATATAGACATAATATGACATTTGAAATGTCTTTATTCTTTTGGAACTTCTGTGAGTGTAATGTTTACTGTTCACTTTATATTGTTTATTTCACTTTTGTTTATTATCTATTTCACTTGCTTTGGCAATGTTAACATATGTTTCCTATGCCAATAAAGCCCCTTAAATTGAATTGAGAGAGGGGCAGAGAGAAAGAGCGAGAGAGAGAGAGACTGCCATTGTTGTGTCTGTTTAATGATCCAGGAGAGAGAGGCTGTGTCTGTTTAATGATCCAGGAGAGAGAGGCTGTGTCTGTTTTATGATCCAGGAGAGAGAGGCTGTGTCTGTTTAATGATCCAGGAGAGAGAGGCTGTGTCTGTTTAATGATCCAGGAGAGAGAGGCTGTGTCTGTTTTATGATCCAGGAGAGAGAGGCTGTGTCTGTTTTATGATCCAGGAGAGAGAGGCTATGTCTGTTTAATGATCCAGGAGAGAGAGGCTGTGTCTGTTTAATGATCCAGGAGAGAGAGGCTGTGTCTGTTTAATGATCCAGGAGAGAGAGGCTGTGTCTGTTTAATGATCCAGGAGAGAGAGGCTGTGTCTGTTTAATGATCCAGGAGAGAGAGGCTGTGTCTGTTTAATGATCCAGGAGAGAGAGGCTGTGTCTGTTTTATGAAGGTGGCGGAGAGAGAGGCTGTGTCTGTTTTATGATCCAGGAGAGAGAGGCTGTGTCTGTTTAATGATCCAGGAGAGAGAGGCTGTGTCTGTTTAATGATCCAGGAGAGAGAGGCTGTGTCTGTTTTATGAAGGTGGCGGAGAGAGAGGCTGTGTCTGTTTTATGATCCAGGAGAGAGAGGCTGTGTCTGTTTAATGATCCAGGAGAGAGAGGCTGTGTCTGTTTTATGATCCAGGAGAGAGAGACTGTGTCTGTTTTATGATCCAGGAGAGAGAGGCTGTGTCTGTTTAATGATCCAGGAGAGAGAGGCTGTGTCTGTTTAATGATCCAGGAGAGAGAGGCTGTGTCTGTTTAATGATCCAGGAGAGAGAGGCTGTGTCTGTTTTATGATCCAGGAGAGAGAGGCTGTGTCTGTTTAATGATCCAGGAGAGAGAGGCTGTGTCTGTTTAATGATCCAGGAGAGAGAGGCTGTGTCTGTTTTATGATCCAGGAGAGAGAGGCTGTGTCTGTTTTATGATCCAGGAGAGAGAGGCTATGTCTGTTTAATGATCCAGGAGAGAGAGGCTGTGTCTGTTTAATGATCCAGGAGAGAGAGGCTGTGTCTGTTTAATGATCCAGGAGAGAGAGGCTGTGTCTGTTTAATGATCCAGGAGAGAGAGGCTGTGTCTGTTTAATGATCCAGGAGAGAGAGGCTGTGTCTGTTTAATGATCCAGGAGAGAGAGGCTGTGTCTGTTTTATGAAGGTGGCGGAGAGAGAGGCTGTGTCTGTTTTATGATCCAGGAGAGAGAGGCTGTGTCTGTTTAATGATCCAGGAGAGAGAGGCTGTGTCTGTTTAATGATCCAGGAGAGAGAGGCTGTGTCTGTTTTATGAAGGTGGCGGAGAGAGAGGCTGTGTCTGTTTTATGATCCAGGAGAGAGAGGCTGTGTCTGTTTAATGATCCAGGAGAGAGAGGCTGTGTCTGTTTTATGATCCAGGAGAGAGAGACTGTGTCTGTTTTATGATCCAGGAGAGAGAG
Source organism: Oncorhynchus tshawytscha (assembly GCF_018296145.1). Taxonomy (NCBI): domain Eukaryota; kingdom Metazoa; phylum Chordata; class Actinopteri; order Salmoniformes; family Salmonidae; genus Oncorhynchus; species Oncorhynchus tshawytscha. Next base: position 33,790,978 of record NC_056450.1, on the reverse strand, counting down.
GCTGTGTCTGTTTAATGATCCAGGAGAGAGAGGCTGTGTCTGTTTAATGATCCAGGAGAGAGAGGCTGTGTCTGTTTTATGATCCAGGAGAGAGAGGCTGTGTCTGTTTTATGAAGGTGGCGGAGAGAGAGGCTGTGTCTGTTTTATGATCCAGGAGAGAGAGGCTGTGTCTGTTTAATGATCCAGGAGAGAGAGGCTGTGTCTGTTTAATGATCCAGGAGAGAGAGGCTGTGTCTGTTTAATGATCCAGGAGAGAGAGGCTGTGTCTGTTTTATGATCCAGGAGAGAGAGGCTGTGTCTGTTTAATGATCCAGGAGAGAGAGGCTGTGTCTGTTTAATGATCCAGGAGAGAGAGGCTGTGTCTGTTTAATGATCCAGGAGAGAGAGGCTGTGTCTGTTTAATGATCCAGGAGAGAGAGGCTGTGTCTGTTTTATGAAGGTGGCGGAGAGAGAGGCTGTGTCTGTTTTATGATCCAGGAGAGAGAGGCTGTGTCTGTTTAATGATCCAGGAGAGAGAGGCTGTGTCTGTTTAATGATCCAGGAGAGAGAGGCTGTGTCTGTTTAATGATCCAGGAGAGAGAGGCTGTGTCTGTTTAATGATCCAGGAGAGAGAGGCTGTGTCTGTTTTATGATCCAGGAGAGAGAGGCTGTGTCTGGTTAATGATCCAGGAGAGAGAGGCTGTGTCTGTTTAATGATCCAGGAGAGAGAGGCTGTGTCTGTTTAATGATCCAGGAGAGAGAGCCTGTGTCTGTTTAATGATCCAGGAGAGAGAGGCTGTGTCTGTTTAATGATCCAGGAGAGAGAGGCTGTGTCTGTTTTATGATCCAGGAGAGAGAGGCTGTGTCTGTTTAATGATCCAGGAGAGAGAGGCTGTGTCTGTTTAATGATCCAGGAGAGAGAGGCTGTGTCTGTTTAATGATCCAGGAGAGAGAGGCTGTGTCTGTTTTATGAAGGTGGCGGAGAGAGAGGCTGTGTCTGTTTAATGATCCAGG
>NC_056450.1:33779985-33787485 GCF_018296145.1 Oncorhynchus tshawytscha | reverse complement strand
ACACCCACCCACCCACTCACGCACCCCCCTACCTACCCACACCCCTACCCACGCACCAGGCAGGCACCACCCAGGCACCAGCCAGGCATATAGTGTTCCAATACTGATAATGTATTAAAGGGAAAGCTATGGCTTTACAGTTGTACATCTCATCTCATCTATTTCCCTTTAAATCTCATCTTCAGTCTGTTCTTTAATCCTGTGTGCTCTAAATTCTAACTGGTGCAGAAGAAGGTAGTAAATGCTGGTATTGAACTTTTTCTTCAAAGGACATTTTTTCCCGGTCATTTTAGTAAACTTGTTCTTTTAAAAAATTTTATCGCAAAGTTGTAAAAGATGATCAGCGCCCAATCAGTGAACTGATAACAGGGGCACGTAGCAATGAGCTTGGCTCCGGTTGGTCGATCCTGGTGAGCTGTTTGCACAGAGGAGTAGAGGTCTGTTTGAGCGGGACGACAGGCTTTCATCTTATCACTCTGCACAGTGACACTGCTTCAAAGACCTCTGGCCATTTTTATTGGCACAGAAGTGAATGTGCGTGTGCATGCGTGTGTGAGTGTTACTATCAGCACAATCCCTCAAACCTGTTCCAGGCTCCAGACGTGTGTTTAATGAAGTTGAGGGCACAGCTTCAAAGAACTGCAACACAACATGCACCCACACACACACCTCCACTGACCCAGACAGATGGAGGGAAGAGGAGAGCGAGGAGGAGGGAACGGAGGCTGGACTGAGAGGTAGAGCTGTCGATAGGGAGAAAGGTGGGTAATGAGATGGAGAGTTGAGGATTTATTAACAGGTAGAGATAAGAGACAGAATGAAGATAGAGGAGAGATGAGGGAGAGGTGGGTTATCTTGTCTTGTAATTTGGCAGCACTCCTCCTAACCTCCATTCAGTTGACTACAGAAAGCCAGGAAGAGGGGCAGATATAGAAAAGAAGGCAAGGGAGTGGAGAGAAATGGACTGAATGATACAAATATAGGAACATAGGGCAAAGCGACCCTCTGCACCATCTATAATACTTACAGTGATTGGCCAGACTTTCATATTTCCATAACTTGGTTTTATTATGGTCTTCTACAGTAACCCCAGGTCATATTATACAGTCACCCCATGTGATATTACACAGTCACCCGAGGTCATATTACACAGTCACCCCAGGTCATATTATACAGTCACCCCAGGTCATATTATACAGTCACCCCAGGTCATATTATACAGTCACCCCATGTCATATTATACAGTCACCCCATGTCATATTATAGTCACCCCATGTCATATTACACAGTCACCCCAGGTCATAGTATACAGTCACCCCAGGTCATATTATAGTCACCCCAGGTCATATTATACAGTCACCCTAGGTCATATTGTATAGTAAACCCAGGTCATATTACACAGTCACCCCAGGTCATATTATACAGTCACCCCAGGTCATATTATACAGTCACCCCAGGTCATATTATACAGTCACCCCAGGTCATATTACACAGTCACCCCAGGTCATATTACACAGTCACGCCAGGTCATATTATACAGTCACCCCAGGTCATATTATACAGTCACCCCAGGTCATATTACACAGTCACCCCAGGTCATATTATAGTCACCCCATGTCATATTACACAGTCACCCCAGGTCATATTATACAGTCACCCCAGGTCATATTATAGTCACCCCAGGTCATATTACACAGTCACCCCAGGTCATATTATAGTCACCCCAGGTCATATTATACAGTCACCCCAGGTCATATTATACAGTCACCCAGGTCATATTATACAGTCACCCCAGGTCATATTATACAGTCGCCCCAGGTCATATTATAGTCACCCCAGGTCATATTATAGTCACCCCAGGTCATATTGCACAGTCACCCCAGGTCATATTATACAGTCACCCCAGGTGATATTACACAGTCACCCCAGGTCATATTACAGTCACCCCAGGTCATATTATACAGTCACCCCAGGTCATATTATACAGTCACCCCAGGTCATATTACACAGTCACCCCAGGTCATATTACACAGTCACCCAAGGTCATATTACACAGTCACCCAAGGTCATATTATACAGTCACCCCAGGTCATATTACACAGTCACCCCAGGTCATATTATACAGTCACCCCAGGTCATATTACACAGTCACCCCAGGTCATATTACACAGTCACCCCAGGTCATATTATAGTCACCCCATGTCATATTACACAGTCACCCCAGGTCATATTATACAGTCACCCCAGGTCATATTATAGTCACCCCAGGTCATATTACACAGTCACCCCAGGTCATATTATAGTCACCCCAGGTCATAGTATACAGTCACCCCAGGTCATATTATACAGTCACCCCAGGTCATATTATACAGTCACCCCAGGTCATATTATACAGTCACCCCAGGTCATATTATAGTCACCCCAGGTCATATTATAGTCACCCCAGGTCATATTATAGTCACCCCAGGTCATATTATACAGTCACCCCAGGTCATTATACAGTCACCCCAGGTGATATTACACAGTCACCCCAGGTCATATTATACAGTCACCCCAGGTCATATTATACAGTCACCCCAGGTCATATTATACAGTCACCCCAGGTCATATTACACAGTCACCCCAGGTCATATTACACAGTCACCCCAGGTCATATTATACAGTCACCCCAGGTCATATTATACAGTCACCCCAGGTCATATTATACAGTCACCCCAGGTCATATTATAGTCACCCCATGTCATATTACACAGTCACCCCAGGTCATATTATACAGTCACCCCAGGTCATATTATAGTCACCCCAGGTCATATTATACAGTCACCCCAGGTCATATTGTATAGTAAACCCAGATCATATTACACAGTCACCCCAGGTCATATTATAGTCACCCAAGGTCATATTATACAGTCACCCCAGGTCATATTATACAGTCACCCCAGGTCATATTATACAGTCAACCCAGGTCATATTATACAGTCACCCCAGGTCATATTATACAGTCACCCCAGGTCATATTATACAGTCACCCCTGGTCATATTACACAGTCAACCCAGGTCATATTACACAGTCACCCCAGGTCATATTACACAGTCACCCCAGGTCATATTATACAGTCACCCCAGGTCATATTATAGTCACCCCAGGTCATATTATACAGTCACCCCAGGTCATATTGTATAGTAAACCCAGATCATATTACACAGTCACCCCAGGTCATATTATACAGTCACCCCAGGTCATATTATACAGTCACCCCAGTTCATATTATACAGTCACCCCAGGTCATATTATAGTCACCCCAGGTCATAATATAGTCACCCCAGGTCATATTATACAGTCACCCCATGTCATATTATAGTCACCCCATGTCATATTACACAGTCACCCCAGGTCATATTATACAGTCACCCCAGGTCATATTATAGTCACCCCAGGTCATATTATACAGTCACCCCAGGTCATATTGTATAGTAGACCCAGATCATATTACACAGTCACCCCAGGTCATATTATACAGTCACCCCAGGTCATATTATAGTCACCCAATGTCATATTATACAGTCACCCCAGGTCATATTGTATAGTAAACCCAGATCATATTACACAGTCACCCCAGGTCATATTATACAGTCACCCCAGGTCATATTATACAGTCACCCCAGGTCATATTACACAGTCACCCCAGGTCATATTGCACAGTCACCCCTGGTCATATTACACAGTCACCCCAGGTCATATTATACAGTCACCCCAGGTGATATTACACAGTCACCCCAGGTCATATTATACAGTCACCCCAGGTCATATTATACAATCACCCCAGGTCATATTACACAGTCACCCCAGGTCATATTATACAGTTACCCCAGGTCATATTATACAGTCACCCCAGTTCATATTACACAGTCACCCCAGGTCATATTACACAGTCACCCCAGGTCATATTATACAGTCACCCCATGTCATATTATACAGTCACCCCATGTCATATTATAGTCACCCCATGTCATATTACACAGTCACCCCAGGTCATATTATACAGTCACCCCAGGTCATATTATAGTCACCCCAGGTCATATTATACAGTCACCCCAGGTCATATTGTATAGTAAACCCAGATCATATTGTATAGTAAACAGATCATATTACACAGTCACCCCAGGTCATATTATACAGTCACCCCAGGTCATATTATACAGTCACCCCAGGTCATATTATACAGTCACCCCAGGTAATTTTATAGTCACCCCAGGTCATATTATAGTCACCCCAGGTCATATTACACAGTCAACCCAGGTCATATTACACAGTCACCCCAGGTAATATTATACAGTCACCCCAGGTCATATTACACAGTCACCCCAGGTCATATTACACAGTCACCCCAGGTCATATTATACAGTCACCCCAGGTGATATTACACAGTCACCCCAGGTCATATTACACAGTCACCCCAGGTCATATTATACAGTCACCCCAGGTCATATTATACAGTCACCCCAGGTCATATTATACAGTCACCCCAGGTCATATTACACAGTCACCCCAGGTCATATTATACAGTCAACCCAGGTCATATTATACAGTCACCCCATGTCATATTATAGTCACCCCAGGTCATATTATACAGTCACCCAAGGTCATATTACACAGTCACCCCAGGTCATATTACACAGTCACCCCAGGTCATATTATACAGTCACCCCAGGTCATATTACACAGTCACCCCAGGTCATATTACACAGTCACCCCAGGTCATATTACACAGTCACCCAAGGTCATATTATACAGTCACCCCAGGTCATATTACACAGTCACCCCAGGTCATATTATACAGTCACCCCAGGTCATATTACACAGTCACCCCAGGTCATATTACACAGTCACCCCAGGTCATATTATACAGTCACCCCAGGTCATATTGTATAGTAAACCCAGATCATATTACACAGTCACCCCAGGTCATATTAGACAGTCACCCCAGGTCATATTATACAGTCAACCCAGGTCATATTATACAGTCACCCCATGTCATATTATAGTCACCCCAGGTCATATTATACAGTCACCCAAGGTCATATTACACAGTCACCCCAGGTCATATTACACAGTCACCCCAGGTCATATTATACAGTCACCCCAGGTCATATTACACAGTCACCCCAGGTCATATTACACAGTCACCCCAGGTCATATTACACAGTCACCCCAGGTCATATTATACAGTCACCCCAGGTCATATTATACAGTCACCCCAGGTCATATTACACATAGACAGTCTTATCTCAGCCTGTTGTTTGCAGGGTAGCTGTGTAGTAGTCTGGACAGCTACAGTAGCTGAAGGGCATTGTGAGTTTGACCAGATGTTTTTCTCAAAATGCATGTAAGACCTGGATGTGTGTGCGTGCGTGTGTGTGTGCTTGCATGTGTGTGCGTGCATGTGTGCATGTGTGTGTGCGTGCGTGCATGTATGTGTGTGTGTGCGTGCGTGTGTGTGTGTGTGTGTGTGTGTGCGTGCGTGCATGTATGTGTGTGCGTGCATGTGTGTGTGTGTGTGTGTGCGTGCGTGCTTGTGTGTGTGTGTGTGTGCGTGTTAACAGTCTGTCAGCCTGTCCATGTGTATTTGAGTATTGCCTATTTTTATAGTTGGTGTGTGTACCTGGTGCCTTTGAGGTTTGTATCTGTGTTTGATGGTTTTTTCTGTTAGATTTGTAAAGGTCTGTGTCTAAGTGTGTGTATGTGTGTTTGTGTTTCACCTTGCATTGGCCACCTGTAAGCCATCAACAGAAATGTGTTTTTTAAGTCCTGATGTGTAGCAGAACACTGGTGTGTGTGGGGGCGGGGGCGGGGGGGTAGATGGACCACTCTCAAACCTGTACCCACATGCTTCTTCTCCCCTTGTACAGTCTCTGATTGGGTCTCATCTTGGGGACGTTCCGAGACAGATTATATGGCGGTTGGTTGTCCTGCTTCCTGCCCAGTGCTGGAGGACTTCCTGGGATTCAGTTATGTGGTCCTGATTAGAGGAGGCTGCTAACACCCCTCGAGGACCCTCAGGCACGCTTTGTACAGCTAACACACATTAAGAAATCAGATGGAGACGTTGTGTCCCATGTCCCCCAGTCAGATATCTGATATTGATGATCAGGCTGGTTGTCGGTCCTTCTCTATCTCTCTGTCTCTCTGTCTCTCTGTCTCTCTGTCTCTCTCTCTCTCTCTCTCTCTCTCTCTCTCTCTCTCTCTCTCTCTCTCTCTCTCTCTCCTCCTTTCTCTCTCTCTCTCTCTCTCTCTCTCTCTCTTTCTCTCTCTGTCTCTCTCTCTCTCCCTCCCTCACTCTCTCTCTTTCTCTCTATGTCTCTCTCTCTCTGTGTCTCTCTCTCTCTCTGTCTATCTCTCTCTCTCTCTCTCTCTCTCCCTCGCTCTCTCTCTCTCGCTCTCTTTCTTTCTTTCTCTCTCTCTCTCTCTCTCTCTCTCTCTCTCTCTCTCTCCTCCTTCTCTCTCTCTCTCTCTCTCTCTCTCTCTCTCTCTATTTCTCCCTTCCCCCTCACTATTTCTCTGTCTTTCTTCCTCCCTCTGTCTCTCCTTCAAGGATCTCCCATGTTCTTCAGCCAATCTATTTTCAATGATCAGAGCTTGACTTGTTCTGTTGTGTTTACAAGTTTCAGAGCCATTCTGGCAGCACATTGCAATGTGCTTTGCTTTTCGTTAGTACATATTTTCTAGCTGTGCTGTGTACAGGGCAGAGAGGAGCTGTGGTCAAACTGTACTGTCTACAGGAACCAGAGGAGAGGAGCTGTGGTCAAACTGTACTGTCTACAGGAACCAGAGGAGAGGAGCTGTGGTCAAACTGTACTGTCTACAGGAACCAGAGGAGAGGAGCTGTGGTCAAACTGTACTGTCTACAGGAACCAGAGGAGAGGAGCTGTGGTCAAACTGTACTGTCTACAGGAACCAGAGGAGAGGAGCTGTGGTCAAATTGGCTGGTCCTGGTCGTGTGTGTGTGTGTGTGTGTGTGTGTGTGTGTGTGTGTGTGTGTGTGTGTGTGTGTGTGTGTGTGTGTGTGTGTGTGTGTGTGTGTGTGTGTGTGTGTGTGTGTGTGTGTGTGTGTGTGTGTGTGTGTGTGTGTGTGTGTGTGTGACTGTGTGTGTGCCTGTGCGTGTGTGTCTGTGTGTGTGTGCCTGTGTGTGTGTGCCTGTGTGTGTGTGTGCCTGTGTGTGTGTGCCTGTGTGTGTGTGCCTGTGCGTGTGCGCGTGTGACTGTGTGTGTGTGTGTGTGACTGTGTGTGTGTGTGTGTGTGTGTGTGTGTGTGTGTGTGTGTGTGTGTGTGTGTGTGTGTGTGTGTGTGTGTGTGTGTGTGTGTGTGTGTGTGTGTGTGTGTGTGTGTGTGTGTGTGTGTGTGTGTGTGTGTGTGTGTGTGTGTGTGTGTGTGTGTGTGTGTGTGTGTGTGTGTGCGTGTGTGTGTGTGTGTGCCTGTGACTGTGACTGTGACTGTGTGT
>NC_056450.1:33769985-33774985 GCF_018296145.1 Oncorhynchus tshawytscha | reverse complement strand
GGAGAGGAGGACAAAACAATACCAATAGCCAACACTGTGCTGTAGCTACAGTATAGTAATCATCTTACTGTCTTCTCTCTCTTACTCACAGACAGACAGGCAGCGGTGTGTTATTTCCTTCCAGGTGTTGGGGTGTGTCTGTCTGAGTGTAGAACATGTGTCAGAGCCCAGGTGGAGAGACACACACTGTAATTACCCCTGTGACACTACCAATCTAACAACACACACATGTTTTACAGAGGCTGATCCTAATTTACTGTGGTCAGCTAAACTATGCTAAACGCCTCGCTCCGCTCTGAAAACCTGAAAGGAAAGAGGGATAGAAGGAGAGGAAAGGAGGAGAGAGGAGAAGACAGAAGGAACCTATTAATTGTGATAATTGAGTGGAATGTTTTCTATTTAGGAGGAAGTCTAGGAGGCACTCAGTGGAAAACCAGATCCATAATAGTGTCGCTCAGTGGAAAATCAGATCCATAATAGTGTCGCTCAGTGGAAAACCAGATCCATAATAGTGTCGCTCAGTGGAAAACCAGATCCATAATAGTGTCGCTCAGTGGAAAACCAGATCCATAATAGTTTCACTCAGTGGAAAACCAGATCCATAATAGTGTCGCTCAGTGGAAAACCAGATCCATAATAGTGTCACTCTGTGGGCATTCTGTTTTCCCTTGTTTGAGCCACACTGATGCCAACCAAAGCACCAGGCACAGATGAAGTTGCCCTAGACACTGATCCAAGGTCTGTTAGGCATTCTATCCAGTAATGGTTCAAGTCAGATATGGGGAAGGGTAAGCTGATCCTAGATCTGTGTTTAAGACAACGTCAAGCCAGAGATCACCAGACCATGTCATGCAGAGGGCCTGGAATCTTTCCCTTATGAAAATATAAATAAGTCAAAAAGTATAGAAGTCATTAGCTTGGGCTCTAAAGTCCAACTCTGACCCTTTAAGCTCAACCTAAACATTAGCGCATGACCCAGGGCAGGCAGGCGGTTGGAATTCTCTCTGTCGTACACATCACTCCCATCACCGAGCCTGGGTTTGGATTCCAACTCTCACACCCAGAGCATATGAAATGGCCATTACCCAGCCCAGCTCTAACCTAGGACATGTACTGGACTTGAGACCGTGAATAGTCTTGAATTGAAATGTACTACTGCGGTGAAGACCAGTTCAAGGAAAGGGCTATTGGCTTGACTTGCGTCCTCTCTGTGTTTCGCATCATGTCAAGGCACCACACAAAGATAAGCTGTCATACTGAAGAGCTGTAGCAGTGCTCACAGTCTTCACTCCCTCTTCTCAGTATGAGCACAGTGTGCTAGCAGAAGCGCTAGCTAGAGCGCTAACTCTGTCAGTGCGGATGGCTTTATCAGTGCTGGTTTACTGAGAACACTGTGTAACAGTAGTAAATATAGTGGTAATATAGTGGTGGTATGAGTGACTCTGTCAGCACTTCCCAGGGTTATTTACTCACCATCCCTATCTAATCCAAGTCCCTGTCAGCCTTTACTGCTCTTATTTATGGACACACTTCCCTGTCAGCTTTAGGATGAGCTGACCGCACTCCAAGATGCTCTCGAGGAGTGTTCTGTGGTGTTTCTAACTAGTGTTCTACAGGGTTCCCTGTGTGAAAGTTAGCAGCTGTGGCTCTGGTCATAGAATTACAATGAGTAGAGAGGAAATTCTGTTGGAGAGTAGACTGGTGGCCATATTGGCTGTAAAGGAGGGGAGGGGAGGTGAGGGGAGAGAAGGGGAGGTGAGAGGAGAGGAGGGGAGGGGAGGGGAGGGGAGGTGAGGTGAGAGGAGAGGAAGAGAGGGGAGGTGAGAGGAGGAGAGGAGGGGAGGGGAGGGGAGGTGAGAGGAGGAGGAGGGAGGTGAGAGGAGGGGAGAGGAGAGGATGGCAGGTGAGAGGAGAGGAGAGGAGAGGAGAGGAGAGGAGAGGAGGAGGAGAGGAGAGGAGAGGAGAGGAGAGGAGAGGAGAGGAGAGGAGAGGAGAGGAGAGGAGGGAGAGGAGAGGAGAGGAGGAGGGGAGGGGAGGTGAGAGGAGGGGAGGTGAGGATAGAGGAGGGGAGGTGAGGGGAGAGGAGGGGAGGTGAGAGGAGAGGAGGAGACGAGGGGAGGGGAGGGGAGAGGAGTGGAGGTGAGAGGAGAGGAGGGGAGGGGAGGGAGAGGAGGGAGAGGAGGGGAGGGAGGGGAGAGGAGAGGAGGAGAGGAGAGGAGGAGAGGAGAGGAGAGGAGAGGAGAGGAGAGGAGAGGAGGGGAGGGGAGGGGAGGGGAGGGAGGGGAGAGGAGAGGAGAGGAGAGGAGGGGAGAGGAGGAGGGAGGGAGAGGAGAGGAGAGGAGAGGAGAGGGAGAGGAGAGGAGAGGAGAGGAGAGGAGAGGAGGGGAGGGGAGGGGAGGTGAGTAGAGGAGCAGTAAGCACTCAGCAGTATTAAATCATGATGGCAGAGAAGCTCTGCTTTACTGTGTGTTTATATCACTGTCAAGCCTGGCCCTCTCTCCCTCTCAATTCAATTCAATTTCAATTTATTGGCATGGGGAACACATGTTAACATTGCCAAAGCAAGTGAAGTAGATGATAAACAAAAGTGAAATAAACAATAGAAATGAACAGCAAACATTACAGATACAGAAGTTTCAAAAGAATAAAGACATTACAAATGTCATATTACGTGCAAATAGTTAAAGTACAAAAGGGAAAATAAATAAACATAAATACAGGTTGTATTTACAATGGTGTTTGTTCTTCACTGGTTGCCCTTTTCTTGTGGCAACAGGTCACAAATCAAGTCACCTCATTTTGTGGGTCTGTGTAATCTGAGGGAAATATGTGTCTCTAATATGGTCATTTCATTTGGCAGGTGGTTAGGAAGTGCAGCTCAGTTTCCACCTCATTTTGTGGGCAGGGTGCACATAGCCTGTCTTCTCTTGAGAGCCAGGTCTGCCTACGGCGGCCTTTCTCAATAGCAAGGCTACGCTCACTGAGTCTGTATATAGTCAAAGCTTTCCTTAAGTTTGTGTTAGTCACAGTGGTCAGGTATTCTGCCACTATGTACTCTCTGTTTAGGGCCAAATAGCATTCTAGTTTGCTCTGTTTGCCTGTTATTCTTTCCAATGTGTCAAGTAATTGTCTTTTTGTTTTCTCATGATTTGGTTGGGTCTAATTGTGTTGCTGTCCTGGGGCTCTGTGCGGCATGTTTGTGTTTGTGAACAGAGCCCCAGGACCAGCTTGCTTAGGGGACTCTTCTCCAGGTTCATCTCTCTGTAGGGGATGGTTTTGTTATGGAAGGTTTGGGAATCAGTTTCTTTTACGTGGTTGTAGAATTTAATGGCTCTTTTCTGGATTTTGATAATTAGTGGGTATCGACCTAATTCTGCTCTGCGTGCATTATTTGGTGTTCTACGTTGTACACGGAGGATATTATTGCAGAATTCTGCATGCAGAGTCTCAATTTGGTGTTTGTCCCATTTTGTGAATTCTTGGTTGGTGAGCGGACCCCAGACCTCACAACCATAAAGGGCAATGGGTTCTATAACTGATTCAAGTCATCTTAGCCAGATCCTAATTGGTCAATCGAATTTTATGTTCCTTTTGATGGCATAGAAGGCCCTTCTTGCCTCGTCTCTCAGATCGTTCACAGCTTTGTGGAAGTTACCTGTGGCGCTGACATAGGTATAGTTTTTTGTGCTCTAGGGAAACAGTGTCTAGATGGAATTTATATTTGTGGTCCTGGTGACTGAACCTTTTTTGGAATACCATTATTTTGGTCTTACTGAGATTTACTGTGAGGGTTCAGGTCTGACAGAATCTGTGCAGAAGATCTAGGTGTTGCTGTAGGACCTCCTTGGTTGGGGACAGAAGCACCAGATCATCAGCTAACAGTAGACATTTGACTTCAGATTCTAGTAGGGGGAGGCCGGGTGCTGCAGACATTTCTAGTGCCCTCAGCAATTCGTTGATATATATGTTGAAGAGGGTGGGGCTTAAGCTGCATCCCTGGAAAGAAATGTGTGTTTTTTGCCAATTATAACCACACACTTGTTTGTGTACATGGATTTTATAATGTTGTGTGTTTTTCCCACAACACCACTTTCCATCACTTTGTATAGCAGACCCTCATGCCAAATTGAGTCAAATACGTGGTCTGTCGTATGGTAATTTGGTAAAAAGCCAATTCGACATTTGCTCAGTAAATTGTTTTCACTAAATAAATGTACCAGTCTGCTGTTAATGATAATGTAGAGGATTTTTCCAAGATTGCTGTTGACGCATATTATTGGGGTCAAATTTGTCTCCACTTTTGTGGATTGGGGTGATCAGTCCTTGGATCCAAATATTGGGGAATATGTCAGAGCTGAGGATGATGTTAAAGAGTTTAAGTAGCCAATTGTAATTTGTGGTCTGTATATTTTACCAGAGCCCTGTTTTTGTCTCTCCCTTCCCTCTGTTTTGTGTCATCTGTCTCTGATCTCTCTCTATTCTTTGTCGAGAAGAAAGCAATAATGTCAAAGGAATGAATAGTCAGACCAGAACAAATCTTTTGTTTCCACCTTCACTAAATATATTTAGAAATGTATATATATATATATATATATATATATATATATATATATATATATATATATATATATATATATATATATATATACATTTGCAATTGGAATTTGTTGTCTGTATATTTGATCATTTCATTGAGGATACCATCAACACCACAGGCCTTTTTGGGTTGGAGGCTTTTCATTATGTCCTGTAGTTCATTCAATGTAATTGGAGAATCCAGTGGATTCTGGTAGTTTTTAATAACTGATTATACGGTTTGTAATTGATCTCTCTCCCCTCTATCTCTCTTTCCCTCCTTCTCTCTCTCTCTGTCTCCTTCCCTCTCTCTCTCCTTCCTTCCCTCTCTCTCTCTCTCTCTCTCTCTCTCTCCCCTCTATCTCTCTCTCTCCCGCTCTCTCTCTCTCTCTCCCTCCTTCCCTCTCTCTCTGTCTCCTTCCCCC